>NC_020404.1:249392-268684 GCF_000321355.1 Plasmodium cynomolgi strain B
ATAATAAAATAAATGAAACGTCAAAACGGAGTGCCTACATTGGCCAACTCGAAATTGAAAGATAAACGCCTTAAGTAAACACCTTAAATGAGCGCCTTAAATAAACGCCTTAAATAAACGCCTCAAATAAACGCGATAAAGAAACATTTTCCTGCCAAAATGTTGCACGTTTGCAGCACCATGCAGGTTTAAAGGCACGAAATCATGCCGTGTCGGGGGGGAGAAGTGCTTAGCAATTGCGGCGCACAGAAACAATAAGCCATGCGGAACCGCCGCGCAAAGGGGACCTTCCCCGCTGTGCCCGCACACCCACCGTAGGTGAGCAGCGAGAATGAAGCATAAAACTCTGAAGAGCCATTTTTCTTCCCCCAACTGGTGTCAAAAAAACTACGACAAAAATGTGGTAACCTCAAATGCTTTTTCTGACCCGCTTGCACCCCTTAACAGTGTTCTACCTCTACACAATTAAGTAGGACAGTTGGCATAAGTGGGGTGGGCAAAGAAGACGACGTGTTGTGAATCACACACCGTGCACTGCAAATCGCAAATCGCAAACCACACACCGTGCACCGCAAATCGCAAACCACACACCGCTCACCGCAAATCGCAAACCACACACCGCTCACCGCAAATCGCAAACCACACACCGCTCACCGCGAGTCACTGCCTTCACCCCGTGTGACAATTCGAAAAGCTAATTGACAAACCAAATGGGCAAGTTTGCAAAATTGCAAAAATTAAAAAAAGGGGAAAAAGCACAAGGGGAGAAATGCTTGATTAAAAAATAAAAGAAGACACAAGGAGCAAGCTAAACTATTCACACTCCGCAAGTACTATTCGTTTGAAAAAAAATTCATCAGTGGGGAGGTGTTCAACATGGCCACACATTGGGAAAACGTTTCCCACAGCCAAAAAAATACGCAAATGTAAGCAGCAAAACGTAAAGGGAATACTTTGATCTACTGGAGGCATATATACACGCACAGAAATGGCCCCAGCGCTGGGGGAAAAATGCCGTAATCAATCAGCTGTTTGGACAGTGAAAACAGATAAACAAAAAGAGACGTGAACGAGGGAGGGGTTTTTGTTTCACTGGGGGACTTCAACCCAATGCGCAACTTTCCGGTGTGATTGACTCTCCCCATGTTCTCCCTCCTTCTTCCACTTCTCCACCTCAGCTCGGTAGGGTCACCTTCTTGCTCCGCAACATGCGGTGCGACCGCTCCACCCCCCGCTTGTCCTCGTTCTTCTTATCGGACGAATTATTATAGTTGTCAAAATCAGACCTCGGGAAGCAGTGCTTCAAAATGTCCAAAAGGAAAAAATTATCCACGGGCTTCTTCTTCGTGCACACAACAGAATTTATAACCAAATTTACAAGAAAAATACTTTTCTGATATTGATACACAAAATATGGCAACTGTGTAAGTTTCTCAGATTGCAGATAAAAAATTTCGCAAAAAAAATTGTGAAATAATCTCTGAAATTTATTTATTATATCTTCCTTCTTCCCATCTATCCATACGGTTAAAAATGATCTGTTCAGAAATATATCAATAATTAGCTTTATCGAACTAAATGGAAGATATTTTAAATTGTTAAAAATTAAATTCAGTATTTCAACGGCCAAATAAAATTGCAGAGTGGAATATTTTTTCTGATTATATATGTACGACTTCATTTTTAATATTTCCCATATTTTTTTGCTATTTTGTGTGTCAGGAGAAATCCGCTGATAATTTGTCTTCACCATTTTAATTAATTTCGTTTTGCAAAAGATGGTGTAAAAACATGAATATATAATATAATCAAGAAAGTTATATTTCGCATAGTTGGTGTCTTTCTTCATATCTTTCTTAAAAACGCGACGGATGAGCCATTCGTTGCTCTTTTCAAATGCTAGGGGCTCGGATAAAAGGGGGAAAATAAATTTATACGAAAAATTAACACAAATATTGTTTAACTTTTTTAAGTTTTCCTTCAAATTTAACGAACTTGTAAGAACTAATTTTTTTTTCTTCTTCACATGGAACACCTTTTCTATATGTTTGTCCATTTTATTTTTGTAGAAACACCTTTTTGGAAAAAAACTGTAATTCTCCAAATGTTCATCATTTTTTATACATAAAACTTGCTTTATATTTTTCCTGAATTTTTTCTTGCTAATTTGGTTTACATTTCTGTGTTGGTTTTCGTCTATAAGGTTAATTAAATATTTCACTACAAACTTTTTCTCTTCCTCCTTTTCTCGCTTATCATTTGCTGTCGCTCCCGTTCCTGTTCCTCGCAAATCGCTTATTTTGCTTTCACTGCTTCTGCTCTTTCCACTAATATTTTCCACTTTTTTTCGAAATTCTCTTTTTTCACTTCTCCTACGTTCACTTCTTCTCATTTCCTTTTGCCCCTTCGTTTTGTCCCTACTCAACGTTAATATGAATTCCTCCTTCACCTTCACTTTTAACAAAAGGCACATTAAAATGTACATAAAAGACAAAACAAAGCTAGTCAATTTTTTATTCGCCTTTTTCTGTAGTACTTTATCTATCCCTAAAAATAATATGTTCTTCAAAATGTTGTAATTGTCTTCGTAAAAAGTTAAGTAGTAGAAATAAAAGGAGCACATAAAATTTATGTACAGGTTAATCAGATTCAGGAGTAGCTTGTTTGTTATTTCTTTCTCTTCTCTTTTGTTTCGTTGGAAAAGGAGCGCTTCTCGGGGGTGAAAATGGTCATTCGGTGCCACACTGCTCATCGCACTGGATACCCTGTGACTTCCGCTGTTCCTGCGGGCACCTTTGCAGTTGTTCTCGTGGTAGTTACTTGTTGGTTTGGCGGTCGCCCTTTCAGCGGCCATTCCTTCAGTGACCACCCTTTCAGTGACCACCCTTTCTGCGGCCATCCCTTCTGCAGCCATCCCTTCTGCGGCCATCCCTTCTGCGACCAGCCCTTCTGCGACCATCCCTTCTGCGGCTATCCCTTCTGCGGCCATCCCTTCTGCTGCCACCGTTCGACCCATTTCCACCGTAGCAGTGGCCACTTGGTTGGTTCCTCCCTCCTTCGCGAGGGCCTCATTTGCAGTCCCCTCCTTCAACGTTACCGCCTGGGCAGCCGCTTCCTCCCCCTTCTTGGTGTTCCTTCTCGACCTCGAGTTCCTACTCGCCCCTCTTCTGCTATTCCCCTTTTTGCTCCTCGAGCTTTTACTCGTCTCCTCCTTGACCGCAGCACCCCCAACGGGCGTCACGCCATTTAAGCCACTTACGTCTGCTCCGCCTGCTGCTACGCCTGTCACTATGCCTTCTGCTGTGCCTGTCGCTACGCCTGTTGCTCCAACTGTGGGCGCTATTGGCGCAATGGTCGACGTGGCCACTACCCCCGGTAGTCCCACCGATCCTGCCACAGCCTGACCCACGGTGCACTCAACCCCAGTGACAACCTTTTGACCCGTACCTTCCACAGGAGATGCGCCAAACTTGTTATAATTCTGTCCAACTTCCGTCGTTCTCTGCTCCGCCTGTTCACTTCTCCTATGATGGAGGCTCCTAAACCACATGCGACTCCTCCTTCTGGTGTACGTTCGCTTCCTTAAAATGTCAATATAATTCAAGCAAATGATAATAAAATTTTGGATAATTATTTTGTTCACATGTTTCTTCTTCGAATGTTTAAAGATACAACAAAAGGAAATAAAAAAAAAAGGAAACTCCGAAATTTTGTACACAGGAATGTACCAAAACGTGTTGGTAATTAATTTTATCATTCCGTGGATATACTTTTTGTTGTTTTTTATTTCACATAACAAAATAAATGCTTTACAATTTTTTCTATTCCTCTATCGATATGATGCCTCTTACAGAACTCAATTACTTCATTTATTTTGTCAAAATTTTCCAAAAAAAAATCTGTGCTGTTCAATTTGGTACTCTTTTCAAATACGAATATGCTTAGTAGGAACAGCTCTAAGTTGTCGTAGAAAAATTTTTCCACCTTGTAATCTTTGTAGCTGCTTAGAGCGCTGTACTTCCTAAAGTAATTTAGCCTGTCCATCTCGGCTATCATGTTGCTATTACAATTTAGGACAATTTTTAAGCTCGTGCTTTTCTCATTTGTATGTTCCAAAATTTGTTCACCTCCCTCGGCTTTGTTCGCCGTTGAGGTTGAGTCCTTTTTCCCATCTACCAAAATGTCAGTCGTTTCTTCTCTTTTCTGAGTTGCGGCCTCTTCGGGGAAAAATCCATCTTTCGTTACCTTCGCAGGATCCTTTTCATTATTGTTATTATCACATGTTTTGTCGCTTCCCATTTGGGGTTGATCCCTGCTTGGGACATCTCCAGGAATACAGCCTAGAAACTCACTGGCAGGGGCCGCCCCCTGTACCGCTGCTCCTTCTACAGATTCTATAGCTCCTACCCCCTTAACTCCTACCTCCTTCTTGGCTCCGCTTCTCCCTTTCCTATCCCCTGCACTTGAAGCCTTACTCCTGCTCATTCGCCTGTTTTTCCTTTTCTGCTCATGTTCCTCTTCAATCAGCATGCTAAAATTTTTCTCCTTCGTGTTAACGCCACTTTTTCTACCATATCTGCTTCTCCTAGTTTCCTGCTCAGCAGTATTACTCGTTGGATTTTCCACCTCTGCTTGCTTCTCCACTTTTACTTCACTTTCTGTTTTGCAGTTTATCGTAGGATCCCATTTCTTCTTCTCCTCCTGCTCCTTCAGCTTCTCTGCGACGATCAAGCGGCTTGGGTCAATATCAATCTTCGCTTCCTCCTTCTTCGTGCTACTGCATTTCCTCCTCTTGCTTCTACTCGCGGTTGTTTTCGCGTTTGCACCGTTTGCACCGTTTGCAGTGTTTGCAGCGTTTGCACCGCTTGCATCGTTTACCTCTACACTATTGGGGGCAACTTTGGTGGGCTCTACACCCTTTGCCCCGCTAGCACAAGTGCTTGGTACCGCCTTGTCCGCTTCCGTGACAGTCACGTTATCGCCGGTTGCGTTGTCTCGTTGGTTTCCGCTTTGACTGCCGCCTTGGTTTGCCATTTTTCCGTCTTCGCCTGCACCGTTATTTTTGGCACTGGGGTCTTCTTCCTTAGGTACCACTTCTATGGCAGCAGCGATGGCCTCCTCCAAATTGTTCACCCCAGGTTGCCCCTTCTTCGCGCTGCTTTTGCTTCTTCTGCTGTTGTTGCCAGACCTCTTCCTGTTCGACTTCCTTTTCTCGTTTTGGTCAACCGTTTCGAGTGGCAGCAGCGGAGTCTGCAGTTCTTGCGGTTGCTTCGACTGCTTCGACTGCTTCGATTGCTTCGATTGCTTCGATTGCTCCGCTTGTAGTTGCTGTGCCTGTGGTGGAGGTTCCTCCTTGGTCGGGGGAGGCATACCCATTGCTTCCTTCACTCGCTGGGATGCATCCACGTTAGACTCCTCTACCTCCTCATCCTCTTCCCCCTCCGCTTTGAAAGAATTGCTGTAACCATACGGATTATTGTGTCCCCTTCCGAGGATGCCGTTTACTTCCCCTTTTCGATCATCAACGTAGGAGGAGTTAGAACCAAAAATGTCATACCTTCTAATGGAAGAAAAATACATCTCTTGTCTTTTACATTCCTTTTTCGAAAAAATGTCCGAGATTTTCTTCCTCCTGCTTCTCAACTTGGAATGGAAATGGTTAATCCTACTAATGATGGTATCCTTGAACTTTTTCTTATAGGAGAAATATTTTAAAAATTTTAAAATGTGTCTTTTGGTGTTAACCCCTATCAGTTCATTGTCTAGTGACGTGTATCAGTTTAAAAAAGAAAAATTCAAAAGGGGTTATAGAGTAGCCATTTATTCTGTTCAGTAAGAAAAGGACTTTTAACAGCTTGATAAAAATGAAATAAAATTTCTGTAACTCTAGGATAACCAATTTTTTGAGGCTTCGTATATTTGTCAATTCGCTTCCTCTCGTTTTTTTCTTCACCAAAGATTCGATATTTACACTGATTAAATTTTCCTCCATTACCGTAATAATATGTAAGAAATTTCTGAACAGTGTCAGCATTTCTAGGATAAACTCCAATACATATTTTTGCTCATTCATTTCTCCCAACTCTTCAACGTCTTTTTTGTTGTTTCCATTGCTGCTGCTATTATTATTGTTGAAGGGATTATCAGAGTAAACGTAGCTGTTGCGATGGTTGCTCTCGTTTTTAATAAAGAAAAAAAAAAAAGTGAACCGATTTATATATATATTCAGAAAACAAAAAATGCAATTGAACATGTAGTATATAAAACTATTGTCGTATGTGCTAAGTTTTTTTAATTCTGCAATGTAGAATATGTTAATAAAATACAAATTTTTGTACGTCGTTTTTTTCTTTTCTTCTTCATTTTGCTCTTTTATTTTCAGTTTTATCTGCATCTCGTTGGTGAGAAAATCGTTCATGTTTATGTTTTTTACTCGAAACAATTCTACTTTGCTGCTTTCTTTTCTTCTCTTTAGATTACTTGGTTCCTTCGCATCTACGGGGTAGCCGCCGCCGTTCTGCGCCTCGCTGGGCAGCCCGTTTTGTAATTCCCCTTCCGGATCGACCGTCAAATCGGCGGTCGCATCCATGGTCGCATCCGCGGACAGCACGATCACATCATCGCTAACAGCGCCGCTAACAATGCCGCTAACAGTGCCGCTAACCGTGCCGCCAACCGTGCCGCCAACCGATCCGCTAACCGTGCCGCTAACTGAGCCGCTAACCGAGCCGCTAACCGAGCCGCTAACCATGCCGCTAACCGAGCCTCCCCTGTCCTTCCTCTCCTGCCTGTCCTTCCCCTCCTGCCTGTCCTGCCTCTCTGAGCCATCCCCCTCTCGCTGCGACACCAAGTTCCCCAGTATCACCTTAACCTCCTCCGACGACACCTTCAAAATGCCCTTCAAAATTTTAAAGTTCATAACATTTCTGCAATTTTTAAAAAGCATCAAGAAGGCGAACAGGTAGAGGTCCTTGGCGTTACTTAGGAACATGGAGTAGATGCTCCTCAACGTGCTGTCATCATAGTGATCGCCCTTTTTATCAGTCAGGGAAACACTCTCCTTGCATCTGTAAAAACAGTCAACACAGCACAGGTGGTAAGAAATAACTTTGTCGTAAAACTCATTCAGAAAAGTGGACGACAAAATTTTGGAACAAATAAATAACAAACTCACACACAAATTACGAAGCTTCATATAAATAAAAATATTCGTCTCTGGTTCTTTTAAAATGTAAAAAAATACAGAGGAAGAAATTCTGATAAATCGATTTCATGATATAATTTTTAAGCAACTTTTCTTCATAGCTCAACGATCTATTTTTAATAAATTCTATAAACAGAATGGTCATCATGTAGAAAATTCTAAGGCTCATAAATCTCACAATGCATCCCTTGCTAATACAACATTCCAGTAAAAAATTTATTATATTATTAATTAAAAAGTTCTTCCCATCACATAGGGACATCAAATCGTTTTCATTTTCCGACGCGCTTACACTGTTGCTTTTCATTTGATCCATTTTGAAATGCTTATTCTTTTCATTGCTTCTTATCAGGGACGATATCAGCATTTTTGTAGCCAATTCGTTATTCTTACTTTTATTCTTTTTTATATAATCATTCACGTCAACCATATGAGGAGGGTACATACCAACCTGTTGCTCATCCCCCTTGACAGAGTTCACCTTCATAGTAACCTTCTTCCTTTTCATTTTATTTACATGGATCTCGAACAGCAAGTACCATATGTTTCTTCTTTTCTTCCTCTTATCCCTCTTAAACAAATTAAAAATCAAATTCAGCAAAAAATAGCAGCTGTAATTGTTCAAAGTTGAGTTATTTTCTTCATACCTTTTACTCTTAATAAGTTTGTCAATTTTGCTCAAAATGAACATATAAATTTTGTACTTGTTCAATTCGTTACAATATTTTATGCCCTTCAACATGCATGAAAAAATTCGATTAATTAATGTAAGATTTTCATCTTTGAAATTCACTTCTACACACTTTACCAGGACGTCCAGCATCTCTAAGAAACTATTGCTATATAAGTTATTTATCATATCCTTCACAATTTCGAATGTACTCTTTTTTACATTGTTCCTTAAAAAATCACGATTTAAAATTACATACTCCATCTGAAATTCGTTTCCAGCATCCAGTTCTCCTTCCCACTCTGCTTCAATTTCTCTTTTTCTCTTTCTTCTTTCTTCCTCTTCTTCGTCCTCTACCACCTCTACAACTTGGGTTCCTTCCTCTCCCTCCATCTCCTCGTGGCAGTTCCATGTGTCTCCCAATTCTTCCTTATTTTTGCTGGCAAAGGGGAATCTGCTGCCGTCGCAGGGGTAGCTCTGCCCCGGGGGAACAGCGCCAACCATGCCTAGATTGCCTACAACCATGCCTTGATTGCCTACAGCCATGTCTTGGTTGCCTAAAACCATGCCTTGGTTGCCTACAGCCATGTCTGGATTACCTACAACCATGTTCCCATTACACCCAGCCATATTCGCACTACACCCAGCCATATTCGCACTACACCCAGCCATATTCGCACTACACCCAGCCATGCTCGCACTACACCCAGCCATGTTCCCACTACACCCAGCCATGCTCGCAAACAGGTTGTTCTTCATGTTGCTCAAAAAGATATCGTTCATCCCTGTGGCCGAGTCATTATTGTTAAAGATGCTCGGCGAGTAGTGGCTGCTGACCGGGTCGTTCTCTACGTTATTCTCGCTCTGTACGGCCTGCCCCGGTGCAATACTCTTCTCGTTGTTCTGCATGTAATACTCACCGTACGTGCTGTAGTGGGGGATGCTATACGCCCCCTCAACGTTCCCATTGCAATAACTGGGATTTACATTACTGTATGTCCCATCGTTTATAAGCCCATCTTGACTGCCACTTGTGGGGGCATCTTTACTGAAATGGATAGTTCCCTCGTTAGTGCCACCTACAGAGCCATCATTAGTAGCATTTAGCACACCATATTGGCTTCCACATGAGGCTGCATACCTACTTGAAATTATTACGTCATCTGGACTTCCACTCGTAGTTGCGTTAAACGCACCACTGTGTTCGTTGCTGGCGCCCATGCAGTCACTCCCTGGATTCCTACTCGTCGTGCCACAGTTGTAATCTCCACTTAAATTTTCGCAAAAGTTACCAATATCGATGCTGTTTTCGTTTATGTTATTATCGATAGTGGGGGTGCTATTACTACCATCTACGTACGCGGCACTGTGGCCATTCGGGTACTGGCTGCCACTGCCCATGCCGCTAACGATGCCACTGCCCATGTCGCTAACGATGTCGCTTCCTACGCCGGTACCACTCATTACACTTTCCTGCAGCGCGTGATTAATGCCGAGATCGTTGCCTGCGATGTTTCCGCACGAACTGCCAACCCCACCGATGCTGCTCCGCGCAGACGCCGTGTCCACATTGTTCATCACGCTGCTGTTACTTAGGGGGTCAACATAAATTTTGCTGTCCTCCGCGGATTCGTTCCGTCTCCACACGGGAAAGAAATCCGACTCTGGTGTGTTCGGGTAACCGTTTTGGAAGTCGTTCGGGTTGCCGTTGCAGTTCTGGGCCCCGTTACCACCGTAGTAGCTTCCAAAGTTGTTATCATACCCGTGGCCATTCGCGTAGTTGTAGCCACTCGTGTAGTTGTGGCCACTCGCGTAGTTGTGACCACTAGCATAGCTATCGCTGTTCATGTATCCACCTGTGCCAATGTCCTGTTGGTTATCCCCGCCTTGAACCGTTTGGCTCCGCTTCTTCAACTTTTCGGTGGACTTGCCCGCATTGGCATCTTTCGAGTTTCTCTTCGCAAACTTAATCAGAAACAGAAGAATTAAAAATTTCAATTTCAAAAAATAAATTATGGATTCACTCAAGCTGTGTCTGATCTTGTTAAGCATGTTCCTCATTTGGTCAATCACAATTTCAACGTTGTCGAGAAGGAACTCGTTGTAAGCTACTTGATTGTCACGATAGAACAAGTAGTTCTTCTTACTTCTCGTGTTAAATAAGCTTACGTACACGTTTAGGAGGACATTCACGAACATAACGTTTTCGTGATTCAGGTCCTGTTCGCTGGGGTAGGAGTCTCTCCGCTCGGTGGTCTCTTCGGTGTGGCGTTCGGAGTGAAGCCCGGCGGGCTGACCGATTGGGTACCCTCCTGCGTACCCGTTTGCATATCCTCCGGTATACCCACCTGGATGTCCAACTGTGTCCCCCTTTGCGAGGCCCCTCCCCGCGACCACCCCTTTCTCGCCATATACCTCCGCCAACTTCTCCACCCCCTCATCACCCCAATGTAGAGAAGGACAAGTAGACGGCGCAGCATCTGCGTCCTTCTTCTCACCCTCTATCAGTTCATCTACATCCTGCACTGTTTGGAATTCCTGGGTGTGGTTACTGCTTATGTGGTCGTCATCTCTGCTATGGACCACACTGTGCTCCCTACTTTCTGTACATTCTGCATTTGCATTCAGCAAAGTGGAAGAGCTGGCTAATTCCACCCCCTCATTATCCCTTTTTATTTTTTTCTTCTTTTTCTCACCACTGTGCGCATGCAGCCGCTTATTCACTTTGGCGTAAGTTTCGCTCAGCTCCACAGCACTGGCTTGATCATCACCTACGTTTTCAATTTCGCAATTGGCACCGCTTTCGACGGGAAGGCAAACCTCAGAGGAATTTACACCCCGTATGGTGTAATCACCCCCAGGTTGCGGATCACCCTGTCGTTTCTGACCACCAGCTGTATCAGTTGCTGGCAGAAAGTGGCCTGCAAAAAAAGGGTCGTCCGCTTTCTTGAAATTTTCTCCTACTTGTTCGTTCGTGCAATTTTCCCCTTTTGCATCTTTCGACTTTTCAAGAATTTTTCTTTCTCTCCTTTTTTTTCTGCAAATTGTTGCTCTCCATTTCAGCCGAAACGGACACAGCCACGGGGGCACTCACAGAAGCTGACTCATTCGTTGAGTTCTTTCTCCTCTTATCGCTAAAAATATGATGGACATTATAGTAGGGAAAGCAGCTATCCTCATTTAGCAATTCACTGTAGTAGGAAGATGATGTATCATCCTCGTCCTCCAAATCATCATTTTCCTCCAGGGAAATATAATTTTCATGTGGAAAATAAAAACTTTTGGAGAAATAATTCCAAAATATTCTATATATAAGCTCCGAAAATTTCTCATTTGGTTCTCTAAACGTATCATACTTGGATATTAATATGCACATACAGGACATGGCACTTATTAAGTTGTTCAGCAAATGGGGCGGCAGATTGGTTGAGTAATACAACAGCTTAATAAACACAAGGATGTATTTTTTATAGACCCTTTCACAGATGGCTTTGAAATTTTCTTCTGCATCTTTTTGATTCTCTACCTCTATGTAGTAATCCCTACTCAGGTAGGAAGCTTCACTTTTGGCATTCCTCTCTTCTAATATTTCGTTGTATATTATTGGGATCAATTCCATATGACATATTTCTTTTATTATATTTGTTATGAACAAATAATGGGCTTGAAATTTTTTACACTCAAAATTTTCACACCTTTTTATGACCTCAATTAATTTCTTTTCACATTCATCTAGGCAGTTGTACTGGAACATAAACCTCTCTATGTACCTCCTCAATTCCTCATTTCGTATTGCGCCGCTTACATACTGCTCGTATTTGGTAAGTATAAGGTCTAATGTAAACAAGTCTTCTTTCCCCTGCTCCTTACACACATTTTCCATATCTTATATATCAGCAAAAAAAAAAAAAAAGAAGAAGGGGGGAAGGGGGGGCAGGGAATAATAATTGAGGTCACCTCTAATATACTCTTACATAACAAAGCACGGACAAACGGGGATAAACACAGGGTGATGCTAAATGCACACTCTATCTAATCGGAACGTGCTGACCCGGCAAATAGGAAAGTGTGTGCGAGAGGGGACAAACTATTATGAAATAAAGGCAGATTAAACATAACCAAGAAAAGTTAAACAAAAAAAAAAAAAAACCTCTGTTCAACTTCGTCTTTATTTTTACACAATAAAAATTACATTTACAAAATAAAACACGTTCAAATGTCCCTTGCCTCTTCTAGCAACATGAGTCCACCCTGTCCTCAACCCTATATGGTATATATGGAGAATCTCTTCAATTATTTATATCAAAAGAGATGCACACACACACACAAAAAAGAATTCAATAAAAGGAAAAAGGAAGTCAAGTAGAGTGATATAAACCACTTAATTAACATAAACACAAATTATTAGTTTGGACGAAAATGTTAATTTTGGAGAATATACTTTTATCAGAGAAAGAAAAGAGGAGGGGGGCGGGGGGAATTGTAACAAACTAGTGAATATCTAACAAAGGGGGAAAAAAAGAAAAAAAAGGCATACGTAAAAAAAGGGTTCTACTTTCTATGTTCAAAAATGAAAAAAGCGATAAGGGCGTTTTTCCCAAACATGCGGTGAGCATAGATGCAACGGGGGGGGGCGGCGTCTACCTCACGTATCGCGCCTCGGGTAGATTCAAGGCGCAGAGCGCTAAAATTTTCCTCGTCACTAAAAACGAGTTGGTAATATATAACATATAAATATATACCATAGCGCTAGCGCGACCATATGAATATGTGCGCTTTGCATACATGGTTAAACGTGGGGCGTACATATATGCAATACATATTTACATAAAAATGCTTATATTATACTGATATATACAAATGTGATGGGCTAAGCGCGTGGCTCCATTGAACGCTGCGTACAAAGGGCCATACGTAACGCTATGATTTAAATTAAAGGCCGGATATATATACATATGTACTTATGCGTAGCACTTACATATGCGTAGCACTCACATATGCGTAGCACTTACATATACGTAGCACTCACATATACGTAGCACTTACATATACGCAGTACTTACACGTATATACATATATACTTGCATGTATATACATATGTAGTTACATTATATACATATATATGCATATGCGCGCTTGCTTGTTTCCGTTTCTACTTCTACATCCTTGAGAAGGAAAAAAGTAAGGAAAAACAGATTTTCACTAAACAAGGTAAAAAAAAGGAATTATTCATACTTAAAAATTATTTTAACAAACAATTTTTTTCTTTTACTCGTTCGAATGGATAATCTACGGATGCAATTATATATATTATGGGTGATTATGATGACGATGTCCCCTTGCTGTTATTATAAAATATCCGTTTAAAAAAAAAAAAAACGTTCAGAATAACCATATATTATTATTCATTTGCGCATTTCTGAAAGATGCTGGCAAAAATTAAACAAAATTGTAACTACAAATTGAAGATAATTTTTTTGTGTTTAAATGGTAAAAAATTTCCATTCACAAAAAAGGGGAAAAATTCTTTTTTTCAAATGGAAATGTAAAATTTTAAAGCAACAAATATGAGTAAATAACGCGGCGAATACATTTTTAATTCTGTTTTGTCGTATCTCCAGAACATAGGGGGATTTGGGGTTTACTACATAATGTTATTATTTTTTAATTATGCCGTCTGCTCAAATGCGTTTTTGCAAAAATAGTTGTACCTTACGAATGGGAAGAAAAGGTATCATTTACATACCTATTGCGTGGGGAAAATAGCCACGTTTGTATGATAAATATATTCACATTAGTACCACTCATTAAGTACCTTTTTTTTTTTTTTTTTTTGCCCGCCCGCTTTTTTTATGTATACCTGCTTATTATACATTTTCCAATTTCTCGCTCATTTGGGGTCTTCCTCATTTTATGGGGATGAAACAAACTGTGAGTGAACCCTTTTGCTTCCCATCGGAACAGACTTACAAACAAGTAGCCGACGGAATTGCAAAAGTTATGATTGGCCAAATGAATACCAAGCCGAGTTTTCCATAAAAAGAAAAACAAAATGGTAAGTCGTAATACAATGTAGGTAAAAAAAAAAAAAAAAAAAGCATTTCTGAAAATAACGTCCCAGACTTCTTCATTTGAACCCCGTGTGGTCTTAATCGATTTGCAGTGCAGACGCAGCACTCGAGCAGAAAGGAACGTTCGATGAATAAAACCAACCCCACTACATAATCGTCCACTTTATTTAAAAAAGATACAAACAAATAAATAAAGTTTTTTTTGAGTGGGAAATTGATTGCGAGGGGGTATACATAATACTTATGTATTGATACGTACATACAAGTATGTGTAGCCTCCCCGCGCTGGCGGCACTGTGTATGCGCTGCGTGTAGGAGAACACCTACGTGCAACCGCATACAGAGAGGCGAATTCGGCCGAGCCACTTTTAAGATTCGCTTCTCTCCACAGCAAACAAGTGAACTCCACCCCCACCCATGTGCGAACGCGTGTATGTTTGGGGCTTCTGCGCATACTTGTAGATGCTTCTGCTGCAAAGTTTTACGCTGGTTACTACGTCTTTTCTTTTTTTCCCCCCCCCCCTTTTTTTTTTTTGTCCCTTTCGCCCACCTCGTTTTACCCGAATGATAGCGAAAACTTATTTGTACAACTCGTCCTCATCTGATGACGCAGACGGAGCAGTGGAGAAAGTAAGCAGCAAACCAAGCAGTGAAAACTTAACTTTTAAACGTAGAAAAATAAATAGAGAAAAGCAGAAGGGGAGTAGTAGCACCATCCAAGGGAACGTCTTCAAAAATGCGCATGCTGTTGATAAGGGATTCGCATTTGTAAAAAGGGGAAGCAATAATGTTCCCAAAACGGACAAGGGAAAACCCGTTTCAACGAAAAAGAGCAACTTCGCAGGAAGATACAAAAATGAAAAGCGTGCCAGTAGCGAGGATACCAACTCGCAGTCGGACGAACTTGCGCGTGATGACCGGTCGGAGTCCAGCCGGAGCAGCAGCGGCGGTAGAGGCGGAGGTGTAAGCGGACGTCGCTCGAAGGAAGACCAACAGCGCCGAAACACAAAAGGAAGTGACCAAAGAACGCTGGATGATAAAAAAAAGCAAGAGGAATACTACAAAAGAAATTACGATCGAATTATGGACGAAATATGGTACTCCAAAGAAGACGATTGTGTTGATTCGTTTTACAACATGGATATAGATTCTACCTACCACAAGGAGAAAAAAATGCTGGCCAATTTCTCCACACGGATGAACAGTGCAGGTAAAAAGGTAAATCAAAAAAATTTAGATAATAACCTGTGGGAACTGAATAAGCTAAAACAAGGAGGAGTGCATTCCACGTACAATAAGTTACAACTGGATAAAATTAACGAAGCGAATAATACGAACGAAGTTAGGAAGGTTGTTTTAACGAGACACATAACGCCGTCCTTTATAGAAATACTAAAGAATGACACGGGACGTGGAGAAGGGGAAACAAAAGAAAATCATGAACAGAATAGCGTAATTGACCAATGGAATGCCGTTTCGCATGACATGAAAAAGAGCAGCACGTCCTACTCAACTGTGGTGAAGGACGAAACTTGCGATTTTGTAAAAGCGGCAAAGAAGGGGAGCGAATTTTTAAGATACTTCAAAAACGAAAATGAGAATTCTAAGGCCAGGGACAGGTACTGGGAAATAGGGAGAAGCAAATTAGGGGAACTGCTAAAGATGTACAAGGAGAAGCAAACCAATTCGACGGCGAAGTATGGGGCGAGTGGTGACCTCGTCGAAGATGAAGACAGAGATGGAGAAACCAACACGGACATATTCGATTACAAGAAGGACAAAATGTACAGTACTATTTTTAACCTAGAAAGTAAGAAGAAGCAAAAGAGCACTCTGCAGGATAAGGCAGATCTACTAAAACTGAAACAATCGCTACCTATTTTTAGATCCAGAAAGGAACTTCTAGATGCAGTTTACAACAACAACATTATCATCATTGTGGGAGAAACGGGTTCTGGAAAAACGACGCAGATAGTGCAGTATTTATATGAAGATGGCTATCATAAAAATGGAATCATTTGCTGTACGCAACCCAGAAGAGTTGCCGCCGTTTCAGTGGCCTATCGAGTGTCACACGAAATGAACGTTGAAATAGGATCCCTAGTTGGGTACACCATCAGATTTGAGGACAACACAACGAAGGATACCAAAATTCGTTACGTCACAGATGGTATACTACTAAGAGAGACATTAACCGATAAGGATCTAGACAAATACAGTGTCATCATAATGGACGAGGCGCACGAAAGGTCAATCAATACAGATGTACTGCTAGGCATATTAAAAAATATTTGTCTAAAGAGGAACGACTTAAAACTGTTAGTCACATCAGCCACCATCGACTCAAAAAAATTTTCAGAATTTTTTGGAAATGCCCCCATATACAACATCCAAGGTAGAACATTTAAGGTGCATTTAGAATATTTAAGAAGCCCTTGTAATGACTACATAGAATGTGCTGTTCAAAAGGCGATTGAAATTCACATCTCGGATAATAACTACGACAACAATTTTGGGGACATCCTAATTTTTATGACGGGACAGGAGGACATAAATGCTACATGCTACCTTCTCAGTGAGAGGTTTTACGAGGTATACGAGTCGTATAAAGAATCCAAGAGTCATAAGAAGGAAACTCTTAACAAGATTAGAAGCATTATAAAGGATAAACCCGAGGGGTCGGGTAAAAATCTAGGGGAAAACGAACCCGATCATCCGGATGATAATAACTGCAGTGGGGACGAGAGCGATTATGGCCCACAACCCCTTCACGCAGGAAACGTCACACAGAAAGACGAATCGCAGAATTCGATCCATCCATTTTACGTCTTCCCTATTTATTCCCAACTATCCAGTGAACAACAAAGCAAGATTTTCCAAAAATACGATTTGCGAAAAATAATCGTATCAACAAATATAGCAGAAACGTCACTCACGCTGGACGGAATAAAATATGTCATCGACAGTGGGTACTGCAAATTAAAGGTGTATAATCAGAAAATAGGAATGGATGTGCTTCAAATTACGCCCATCTCTCAAGCGAATGCAAATCAGAGATCAGGAAGAGCGGGGAGAACCGGAGCAGGTATATGCTACCGCCTATACACAGAAAATACATTCCTCTGTGATTTATACCCAAATAATATTCCAGAAATACAGAGAAGCAATTTAGCAAATGTTGTATTGTTACTAAAATCGTTAAATGTAGAAAATGTTTTTGAATTTGATTTTATTGATATACCTAGCAGAGAAAGTATTATAAACTCGTTACACGAATTGTGGGTACTGGGTGCTATAAATAATGAAGGGAATTTAACAGACATTGGGAAAAAAATGATTCTTTTCCCCCTTGATCCTCCTCTGTCAAAAATTGTTATATATAGTGAAAATTTTGAATGTACTAAAGAAATTCTAATTATTGTTAGTATGCTATCCTCAGCAGCAATTTTTTTAGAAGCTAAAGAAAATAGTGAAGCTATCGAATCGAAAAAGGAAAAATTCACTGTCCCAGAGAGTGACCATCTCACATTGTTAAATATCTACCTGCAATGGCGTTCCCATAATTACTCCCCAAGTTGGTGCTCAAAAAATTTCATTCAATATAAGTCTATGAATAAAGCCAAGGAAGTATATTCACAACTGAGTGACATAATTAAAACCCTAAAAATGAAAAATCTTTCTTGTAATAATAAATGGGAATGTGTCAGGAAAACTATATGTTCTGGTTATTTTCACAATGCTGCTAAGTTGAAATCCATTTCGGAGTATGTCAATTTGAGGACAAATGTATCCTGTCATGTGCATCCCAGTTCGTCTCTATACAACATTGGCTACACTCCTGATTATGTCGTATATCAAGAAATTGTTTTCACTACAAAGGAATTCATGCGTAATGTGACTACGGTCGATCCTGAATGGCTCTGCGAATTGGGGCCACTCTTCTTTTACATGAAAAATACGTAAATGTGGATATACGCGGTTGGGAGATGCCAAATGTTGTGTATATGGAGAAGAGAATCAGTCCACCCCCACCCATCTTTCCTTCTCTCCAGTATATCAGTAGCTTTGCGCACCTGCACATCTCGCTATATACACCTTTCGTACTCCCTTTTTGGGACTATTCATAATTTTTTTTTTTTGTTTTCGTATAGCTCCCATGTGTTCCTATTTGCACACATATGGGGTGCAATTTTTTCGCACCATTGCCCAAATTATATGGTGTTGCTTTAGCGCTACATCGCCCGCTTTTTTTTTTTTTGTCCATTTTTTGAAACCCCTTTTTTTTTGAAAATTGGCTAAACTTTTTTCAAACGCCTCATCATGGGGACGCCTCTTGGCACAATTTTGTTTTTCCAGCCAATTGAGTCGCTATTAAAAGGGGGAGGTGGTTTGTCAATGCGCGAGTTATTTCATGACACAGGTGTGTGTGGGGGGGAGAAAATAAAATTACCACTACGTGCTTTCAAAAATTTTCAGTTGCCTATTTTGCGTCAAACGGATTGGCAACTTTTGAAAGCAAAAAAGGAACCACATGTGAATGATTACTCGCGGATGGGTTCCCCCGTCTGGCCAACTTCACTTTTGCTACTTACGTATAATGTTCCACCACAGGGGGAGCCACGTGTGCATACCTCCATATGCGCATTCATTTTTCCCCAAAGGAAAAGAAGTCTGTAAGATAGCCATGACAAATGGTATTACCAGTTAGACAATTTCATTTATGCGGGGGTCTGCACATGCAACCATGCTTTGGTGTGATCCTTTTAAACGAAACTTTGCGTTAAATGGGATCCACCTCGGTCGTATGGAACAACTTTTTCCATGCACTGCACGTTTCTACAATGACCGAAAAAAGGAGTTTTTTTTTTTTTTTTTTTTTTCCACAAAAAGGCTGTCAAAATTTGTCCAAGTCGTACAATATGCTAACAAGTTCGAGGTCGAACATGTGGAAGCGTCAAAATTGCTTGAAAAAAAAAAAAGGGGCCATTCATGATTTCCTCATACGTAATGCGAACAGAGGGGCAGCAAAAAAGGGGGGAGGATTTTTCTTAAGCGCTTTGCTTGGAAAAATATGGACACATATTTCCAAAAAATGAGGATTAAACACATCCTTTTCGATGTCCCTTTTTCTTCTTTTTACAAACATTTATCGTTAGGTTGACTTGCGTCCCATTTCGCCTTTCCTCGCTTGTCAAAAGAGTTTTTTCCCAAACCAATTAAATTTTTCCACCATGTAAGCATTTACTTCCCCTGGTTTATACATATGTGAGCACTGTAACGTTTAAACGCTATGACGTACTGTACAATTTTTAAGTGAGAAAAAAAAAAAAAAAAAAAATTGTGCCAC
>NC_020404.1:268714-282844 GCF_000321355.1 Plasmodium cynomolgi strain B
ATACGTACGTAAAAGGAAAAAAAAAAAAAAAAAAAAAAAAGGCAATATCGCATAACATTTCAAAATCCAGATTAATGAAAAGAAGGAATGCTTATTTGAAAGCTTTACGGGGGTGAATGTTCTCCAGCAGCATGTTTCCTCCCTCAAAGCAGAAACATGTAAAAAAAATTGTGCATATTTCATACTTAAAAAGGATATGCTATATATGTACCTGAGGGAACAATTGCATACATACATAGTATGTACTTCCCTGCAAGCGAGAAAGCTAAGTCAAAATGCACAAATGGGGGGCTGAACAAAATGGGATTTCACGCAATCGTTTAACATGCTTCCTTCCTTTCGAGAAGTAGCGTTCTTTTTTGAATTCCCCTCCCCACCCCAACTTGTTTTCAAAATTTGTATAACGTGACTCCTCTTCCCCTAGTCTTCTTCTCACATGATATATATTTGTTTAACCCCCTTTACAATTCATACAAATGAGTGAGTAAACTATTTTTTTTTTTTTTTTTTGCGCGTACCCCCCTGTCCCTACCTTCCAAGTAACGCAATACACAACGAACTATGGATGTAGATGACAATGGCGCAAAGTTTTTTGGTATGAATAAATATGAGAATTACGTAAATCAAAAAAAATCCAAAGAAAATAAGAACAGCATTTCAAACTCGAAGGGGGAGGACATAAATCGCGCCAATGGAGAATACGATAAGATTGATGCACACGAGGAGAATGACCAGTCACACGAAGGATTTGTCACCATCTCGGACCAGTCTTCATGTGTGAGCTCCATTTACAGAAACGATTTTTATGATGACGAAGATGAGGAGGAGGAGGAAAATGCCAACCGTGCCGATGAGGACGAAAAGTTTAACTCCGTGAATAATGGGACCAACCAATCGAGCCCACCTCATCATCCTCAAAGTAATGTTAAAAACAATTCCGATGACTCCATGTCAGATGAGGAATATGCAACTTATATAGATCAAAAGGAAAAGTATGTAAATAAAATTCTCAACAGAGGGGAAACCAATAGTTACGAAGACAACGATGATTTCTTGGAATCCTTCGAAAAGGCAGGAACAAATTTGGGGAAGAAAAGCAAATGGAAGAGGCTATTTTCCTTCAACAGGAATGGCCACGTAGCACAGAGGGACCAATGGAATAAACCCTCCGAGAGTAGTGAACCCGTAGAGAAGGTGGCGCGTTACGGGGAAGCGGACAGTGATCAACCGAAAAGTGCAAGTTGCGGGAATGAGAGTTCTCCGCAGGGGAAGGACAGTATGGGCGATCCTCCCGATGGCCGTAGTGATAACCGCGAGGGTGATAATTCCGATGCCTCGTGCAAGGAAGACGAATGCAAAGATGGCAAAGATGGCAAAGATGACAAAGATGGCGAAGAAGGCAAAGACGGAAAAGACGACGAAGACGACCTGTACTCCGTCATAAGCGGCTCCGAGGGGGACAACGATATTTTCTTCGCCACGAAGAGAAGCAACAACGCGAGCATGGCATCCCCTAAAGGGGACAGCGCGAAGAAGGATGGCCAATCAACTATCGATCAGCGGAATAAAAAAGAAATCCACAATAAGGAGGAAAACCAAAAAGGTGCAGGCTCTCCACGCGCAAGCGCAACTAGGAGGATTAAATTCCAGGACGAAATTGTGCAAAATGCTGAAGCGGTTAAAACGACGACACAGAATAAAGAGGAAAGGATGGATAAGAAGAAGAAACAAATTGCTGCCTCCCCTCGCGGGATGAACACAATTCCGAGCGAACAGGACACCAAAAAGAGACACAGGGAAAAGGAAAAACATTTTCAAAACAAAAAAAATTACGAATTTAAAAAACTTGTGTCGTCCACTATTAATATGTGCCATCCGAAAATTAAAAGCACAAATGATACGGAGGATATTCTAAGCAATATGGAAAAAATTTCCCAAATTGTCATACTGGATGATAGAAACAAGGGAAGAAGCGGATTGAACAAGGCGGAGGAAGAAGAGGAAGAGGAAGAAGAAAGCACCAACAGTCTCTACGACGATGTAGACAACATCCTGGATGATCGGAAAAAAATGTACATGAAAAAAAAAAATGAATATCTTATGAGCAAGACGAAAAGTGAGGGATTAACGAACACTGAGGAGAATGAAAGGGGGCAGCAACAGAGCAGCAGGGGAAACTTAAACGGTGCGCAAAAAAGCCCCGCTGGTAGTAGTACCCCCGTTGGTAGTAGCATCCCCGCTGGTAGCAGCACCCCCGCCGGCGCCAAAGGCGCAGAGGGAGAAAGAACCGATTTTATGTACTACCTAAATCACGACATGATAGAGTTAAATGAAAACGTTTTCAAATTATACCATGGGACTTGTGACTACACCCATCGAAATCTGTGTGCAAAGAACATCATCAATATTGTGCCCCACCTGCACAACATATATGAACGTAAAAATTTGAGCTACATAAAGGACTCGCCAAATTTTCACGAAGTGTATAAGGTTGTTCCGGAGTGGAAAAACTCCTTCGAGATGCTAAACAAGAAAGCGCAAGAAGATACAGAGGATATGAAAAATGTACTGAGAAGGATTGAGAATATCCAAAATGATTTAGACGAATTGGGGAGAGATCTCATAGAAGATAAAAAAGAATTCGAAAGTATTAAATTCGAAACAGTGCAACATGAATCGATGATAACAAATTTGGAGAAAAAAAGTAAAACACTTATTAAGGGAGTATTGAAATTGGATAACATGTCTTTTAAGTTGAAAAAAATACATAATATAAATACGAATAATATGAATAATTTTACCATTGTAGAGAATGTGAACAGGTTGCTAAAATATATGGATAGTACTCTCACCGATTATTCACAACTCTTTTCAGAGGAGAAAACTATGGACATTCTGCGATTCCAGCCAATAGATAATGTTTATAATTTTCTCACCAACACAGATGATGAGTCCTGCTTCATTATGAATCTCTTGAGAGAGGAATTAAAAGAAATGATACTAGAGAAGAAAGATCAAATGCAAAATATCATAAGAAGGACTATGCTTTACAACGCATATGATACAAATAGCTACAAGGAGCATATCACCAACACGTTAAATAAACAGAGCCTAATCATAAATCGTATCAAATGCAACATCCATTGTAACGTAATTCTACTCTTCGAAATGTATGAAAAGTTTGCAAAGAAAAATATGAAGGTTGTAAGAATTGGGGAAAATCAAATAAAAAATTACCTAAATGAAGAATCGAAAGCATCCTATATAATAAAATCTGTTAATGATAACAACAAAAAGATCTCCAAATATTTCAACTGTATTAATTTTACTCGAAACAAACCAATTATTCATCCTTTCTTTATTAACTTTTGTTTAAGTGACAATTTTGTTCATCATTTTATTACCTTTGTTTTGGATCCTTTATCAGACGAACACCAGAAAGATTTCCTGCAGTATTGTTCTGTGCCTGGTTTTAATTCTCCATTATTTGTTGAAAAAATTGTCAAGCTGTATAGGCAAGAAGAACAATTCACCAAAAGTGACACTTCGTATGACTTTAGGTCAGCTTACTCCAGAATTATCCTTCCCGATTTCTCAGACGTTGGTAATAATTCCTACCCTAATCAGCAGTACGAACGATGGAATGAAGAAAATCAGTACTTGATAGCTTTGAAAACGGCTTCAGATTCCTGTTTTAAATCTCTCCTAGAGAACAACCAATTTGATCACCTCTCCTCCGTGGACTCGAACAATGCCTTCAATTTGTTTCACTACATCCCCGAGTCGATAACTAACATGAGCACCAGTTCGGCTGTTCCCAATTACGCAAATTATACTCCCCTTCATAATAACAACACTTTTAGTTTTAACATTAGCAGTAATGGTCCCCTCTCCTCCTTTGGAATGGCAAACTTTGGTGCTTCCAACAAATTTGGGTCCACCCCTTCATTTGCTAACAACAGCATGATGATGAATAATAATTCCGCGCTCAGTAACAATGCTAACGGGATGTTTGCTCAGAGCAGCGGAAGTGTATTCCCCGGTGGTGCTTCTTCCCCGGGTGGGATGTTCGGAAGTTTCAACTCCGCCCCCACCACGAGTGGCATGAACCAGGCAGGTGCCCTTACAAACCAGTTTGGCGGCTCTTCCAACCAGTTTGGCAGCCTCTCCAACCAGTTTGGCGGCTCTTCCAACCAGTTTGGTACCCCCTCTAACCAGTTTGGCGGCCTCTCCAACCAGCTTGGCACCCCCTCCAACCAGAGCAACACATTTGGAACGAACGTGATGAACGCCCCCTCCAGCGGAGGAGCGAGCAACATGTTTAACCAGAACAGTGCCAGTTCTCTGAGCGGATTTAACCAAAACAGAAGCAACTCTTTTGTTGGGGGCACCTCTGGTGGGATGTTCGGAAAGGCCAACTCGGTGGCCACTGGTGGTAACGCGATCAAGTTAGGAAGCAGCTCCAACATGTTTGGAAGCATTGCGAACAGTTCGACAGGCATGTTCGGAAGTAACTTCAAACCGAACGTGCCCAGCAATATGTTTGGAAATAATGCAGCCAGTAATCAACCCGGTAGTCAACCCGGTAATCAATCCGGCGGGGGGACGAGCAACCTGTTTGGAACCAGCGGAAGCGCGAGCAGGGGGAATTTCTTCAACAGCAGCAGTGGCAGCGGTGCGCTAGGGATGTCGACCAACACGATGAGCGCCAACACGGGACTGTTTAACCAGGGCAACAGCAGCGCCAACACCAACACGAATTCCACCCTTTTCGGTGGCCTCTCCTCAAGTAACGCAAATATGTCGAACTCGCAATTCACGAAAAGTGGGCAAATCGGCTCAAGTAACGTATTCAACAGTGGCCCCAGCACAGCGACCAGCATGGGCATCAACACCCTAAGTAACAACAGTAGCAACATGTTCTTCTCGCCTAACAATCAGTCTAACACGAACATGTTCTCAAGTAACAATAACAATAGTGGCACGCCCTTCGGAAAAAACTTCACCAGTGGGAGTGGCTCGCAGTTGAAAGATAGCATGTTTTCATCTGCTCAATCAACCAGCAGGAATCAAATAACGAGTAGTAATTTCTTTTCAGCAAATAAGGACATGATGAGTACGGCGACGAATAGTAGCACTTTTTTTTCGAACACTTCTATGGGCAACACCTCGACGGGTGTAAACACTAGCTCCTATGCATTTGGAGGCAAGCAAAGCTTTGGCACGTCCGGCATGATCTCTGGAGGAATGAACGCAAGCCATGCCAACCAAAGTGGAAACCTCTTCAATAGGGGTGGTATGTATGGTGGCCAAATGTCAGCCCTTCCTGGGAACACCAATTTTAACAACCTCACTAGCAGCAGCAGCAGCAACATCAACCGAAGCAACATCAACAGCAGCAACAGAATGGACAATTCCCTTTCCGCCAATAAGTATGGGAACTACTTCCAGAATAACGGCACCTCCAAAAGCAGCATCTTTTCTGCAGGTGCGAATAGCCTCTCAAGCAGCAGTAACACCAGTATGTTCCACGCAGATTCAAGCAATAAAAATAGCAACGTGTTTAATAACACAAGTACTAACAACACACCCATGGGAAGCATGTTTGGAAGCAACTTAGCCTACGGTACTAACGCTAATAGTTTGTCCTATAATAATAGCAGCAATAGAAACGCTGCGAACAGTCTGCTCAGTGCACAAAATAACAACCAGTTTAGATCATCTGTAGGATTGATGACCGGAAATAACACTCCCACCAACAACAGTAATAACTCTTTCCTACCTAACCACAATAAATCCTCTTTCATGTTTTCAAACGAAAATAAAGGAATAAGTACCCTTACGACATATGACAATAATTTGTTTCAAAATGCAGGTAACAGTTTTCTCGCCAATAACAAACCTGGAATGACATCGCCGTCGAGTATGTCCAACAGCTTGTTCCAGAAAAGTACCTATTCTTCTCTAAATCAGAACAAAGGATCCTTGTCCACGTTTAACAGCAACAGCAACAACCCCGGCAACTTCGGGTTGGTCAACCATAATGCAGGCATCATGGGTGGCACCAACATTGGCAATAGCAGCGGCAACAGCAGCAATGTTAACCGATTCCAGCAGAACAGCTCGTCGAACTATCCCTCAGTTTTCAGCCCATCTAACAAGGGCAACACCATCTTTTCGAGGTAGTAACTCCTTTTTCGGTGGAACGACCAAGTGCAAATCGGAGAAGCCGCCATGCAGAGGTGGTCACGCGGTTGCTTCACATTATTCTGAAGAGGCTGCTCCAGGAGCTCCTGAAGCGCACGTTTTCACACCTGCGCGTAGGTACGTACATTATGTTATGGCGGATATGTCGCGGGTGCCCTTTTCGAATGATCTACCGCTTACTGTGTGGACCACCGCACGGCACCAACTTGTCCATGCCGGGTGGATGCAGCCCACAAAACGCTTCTTATTAAAATTTTAAATCATCGCGAGCAGGCGAAAAAAACGCGTGTATGGACATGTGCACGCTCCAAACGTATGTACGCTCATGTGAACACTCCAAACGTATGTACGCTCATGTGAACACGCCAAACGTACGTCCGCACATGTGAATACACGCGCCCGATTCACGTTGTCCCATATGGCTCCATTTGCATATATGACCCCTCCCCCCCGCGTTTGGTCTACCCCATTCGTAAATAGCTTGGCCCGCCTTTTTCCCCTTTTTCCCCTTTTTTTTTTTGTGCACCACTTTTTTCAAAAAAACGCGTATGAACATAGGTACATTAACCCAAATTAACATAAAATTTGTGTTTTTTTTTTTTTTAAATAAATCACAAACGTTTAAAATGAGAACTTCGCATGTCTATCCACTCGAATGCTTCTCTTTTCGAAATTTGTCATATGTTTAAATAAGAATAAACAAATGTTAGTCCAGAATTTTGAACCATCCGGCGTTTTAAAAAAAAGAGGTGTACGCGCTTGTTCAATATTGGCGCTTAATGCAACTGCGCTTAATGCAACTTCGTTTCATGCAACACAAGTGCACATCGTTGGGATGGACACGACGGAGAATGCACACCAAAACAGCATGCAGAAAAAAGACCCCCTTAGAATTCCTATCAAGTTTGAGGGGCGGGGCGATGAATGGGTCTAACGCGATTAGGGTATACCCAGTGGTGAAGTGCATCCGAGGTGACGATTAACACAAAGGCGACTTCATCACGAGTGTCAAACGAGTGGTACGCACCGTTATGACTTCACTGCACTCATCGTCGAAATGCACTAAGACCCCTTCTGACTTAACCACCCTACATGCAAAAAGGCCAACAGTAAAAGTACCAAAAAGGTGCAAATAACGGTGTTCAATACGTTAGCACTTGCACCGTGGGGATGCCCCTTTGAGTTACCATCACCTAGCATGCTAAGCAGAATATTCTGCCCTAACATGCGAACATCCTCCTCCTGGTTAAAGTCCGCGTCAGAGCTGATCGAGTCGGCTGTCTGGTTCATCTTCTCCAGCGTACCCACTTTTCCCGCTTCCCCTCTTTGCGCCACAATGTGCCCATTAATGAAAGCGCTCCCCCCCGTTTTTCCCACTTGAGCCTTAACAAACTCAGAGTCGTAATGCGCCGAGACGTAATAATTTACGCGCACCGATTCTGTGTCCTCCCCCCCTTTACATTCACAGAAAAAATGAATAATATGTTTTTCCTTCTTCAGTTTGTCTACGTTTCGTTTGTTTAAATATAGCAGAGACTCCATGGCCTCCTTCCCACCTGGCCTGAGTAGTCTCCTCTGGGGGATCACAAAAATGTCATTACTGCCAAACACAAATTCAATATTATGGAGAACCCCCTTCTGTAGGTATACCTTATCGAAACAAGTCAGCCCTTCATCCTGTGAACTAACAGGGCAAACCAATCCGATAATTTTTTCATCACTTTTGAAGTTGGAAACTATGACATCTATAGTTTTTCTGTTCATCTCATTTTTTGTCAATTTTTTATAATTAGGTGAGACATTCAACAAATCGATACCATCATACGGTAGTACTTCACCCCCTTGTACAAAATGTAGCTTCCTAACCGACCCATGGGGAAGTATAATAGTGCTACTCTGATTTACACCCTCCGGAACAAAATTAGAAATGACATATTCTTTCTCAAAGGGTAGATAAGCGTTTATGTAAGTTCCTCTTGGAAATACATCTCCTCCTTTTTCCTGCACATATCTCCTCTTAGCATGCACGACATTGTCATTACTCGTAATTTTGATGACATCATTTTCGTCAGCATAATTTAAGTCCAGGATATTTCTAATATAATCAAACTCGACAGCTACTTTAAGTCCATTGCTTAACGTGCAGTAGGTTTTTTTATAATTGTACAAAAATTTGGAGTAGTACAATGGGAAGTAAAACTGGACTTCCCCTTCGTGAGTGGCATTTCCATCGTTGGCCTTCCTCACCACAGTCGTGTGGTATTCCCCCTTCAGCTCCTTACTAAACGAAAATGTAAAGCAGTCACTATTTAGGGACACCCCTTTGGGCAAGGTTACGTAGAACATTTTGAATAAGCCATCATCCGTCGTTTCAAGCTCTGATGTGAGCATTTTACAAATGCGATAATTTTGCATATTCTGAATTGAAAAAGTGTGAGAGTACCCCTTGTTGGTTTCCCCATTTGGGAGTACTTCACACCCTGGTTTCCTCTTTGGGGTGTTTATTTTTATCACTTTGGTTTTTTCACCTACTGTGTAGCAAAATAGGTATACCATCTCTCCTTTGGCCAAAACAAATTCGTATGCTGTTTTGTCCAAGAAGCTTCCTGCTCCTACATCACTTTTGCCTTCCCCGTGGTTCTCATTCTTGTACTGAAGAATCGGCTCAAACGTTTCGCTCGAGTTGTAAACAAATGAAGGTACCAAGTGGGTCCCATTTTTTTCACGCAAAACGGCCATATGGTAACCATTCACCACTTCGTATGTGTGCAAAACGTACTGTTCGTTAATTTGTAACTTCATCTTGTCACAGTAGAGGTCGTTTTTGTACAGACTGTTGCACACGAGTATCACTGTCTTGGTGGAGTTGCTGCCATTGTGAGCATTTACAGCTTTTATGGCTACCTTTCCTCCCATTTGAGTTAGACTTAAGTGGATAGCATGGCCAGGGGACGCTCCTTGTTGGGATTCCTCCGTGGCTTGGCCCTCCTCCAACTTTACGTCTTCCTCCGCTGAGATATTCACCTCTTTAACGCTCTCCCACGCGTCATCGCGGCTCAACTCATCACTGCGCAAATCATCACTGCGCAAATCATCACTGCTCAACTCATCACTGCTCAACTCATCGCTGTACATCCTAGTTACTCCCTCCCTCCATGTATTCCCCTCGTCGAACGAAAATTTGCACCTACCCAACAGCTGCAGTTCTGAAAAGGGGACCGCCTTCACCTCACCGTCACTGCCGCGTTTGATCCCATTTGGGTCCTCCCTCGCGCATACCAAAATGAACTTCTCATACTCGCTGTTCATAAGTAAGTAAGACCCGGAGTACACCGCCGGAATTGCATCCACAGGGAAGTCAGAAAAAGTTACTTGTTTTATATTTTTCCATAATTTTTCTCCCCCCATCTTTGCAATGTAGTATATGTTAGAACATCTAAAAATCACGATGATCTCATCATCTGTTGTAAACACAGAAAAAATAGTTGCCCTGGCAACCCCATCCTTCACTTCTATGTTACTATTATTTTCCCATTCCACTCCATCTGTGCTTGCCTGAACGCTTATTGCACACTTTCCCTTAACAGGTGCAAATGCATAAATGCTGCCTTTAAAGTGTTTTTTACTATAAACTATTTGCTCGCCATCGTAACCAAGTTTAGACTCGAACTCCCCTTCAAGGGTCACATCTGCACAGCCGTGCCTCGCTTTGAAAAGAGGCAGTAGTACAAGACTAACAAATTTGAAAACACGCATTTTTAGTATACTTTCTCTAGAAAAAAAAAAAAAAAAAATATATTTCACTTGGCGAGCCTTACTCTCCCAGGGTGGTTAACCAATTTTGAAAATTCACCCCAACTATGTTTCTCTCAAAATGGAAAATTCGAAAAAGTGTGAAATAATGAGTGTGTGCGAATGGTTCACTGATCCTGCTAAGAAGGCTAACCAAATGGGAGTGAAGAACGGAACGGAAGATGGAAAAAAGGGCGAATGGAAAAAGGCTCTGTTTATGCCTCCCCCTTTTTTTTTGGGAGGGGGGACACTCAACCATTACAAGTGTGTTACATGTGCACAGGAGAAATTCACCCTCCTCAGGCTTTCCCAACCTGTTCGGAAAAGTCGTTTCCTTTACTCCCATGTGAAGACACACCAACTAAGCAGTAATCGACGCTTCAAAAAAAAAAAAGAAGCGTCCTTTTTGTGTTCCCCTTGCCAGTTGCACAATCAGTATGGGAGTCACTCCTAGCGGGGATGAGTGACAACCTCAAAGACTAGCAAAACGGTTAGGAGCTCACCAATTTTTTCCATTAAAACAATCGCTTGGTTACACCCTCCCTCGGCTGAGAGCAGTCGAAAGATCCTCTGATACTGGCGCCATTACACAAATAAATTAACCACCCGTGCGTCACCTAATTTTGCTTAGTTCCATTTTTACACATTTGGATTCACACCAAAAGTTAAGTGCCTTCCGTCATTTTCCCCCGTTTTAACCATCAAAGGGTACGCTCTCCACGCCCCACCAGGTTCTTCCCATTTGTTCCGCTCGTACACGGCTTCTCCATTTTAACGCAATTTTTAATAACCTGATTATTCGATTATTCTTTACCTGACTTGTTCAGGTTCTTTTTCATCATGAAGTCGATACACACTGTTGCGTACACGAGTGAAAACAAAAAAAGGAGAACAGGGGAGGGGGGGGAAATAAACAAGGTGACACATAACAGAAAAAAAAAATAAAGCAGAGCAGGGCAAAGCAGAGCAGAGAGAAGCAGAGCAGAGCGAAGCACAACAGGGTGAAGCAAAGCGACGCCACACCACGAGAAACAGAATAAAACAATGGCAACACTTTTTTAATTATCCATTTGGGGCAAATGTTCACACAAAAAAAATAGAAGCTCGAGGGTGGGGCGGCATTTTAAAAATGGCTCATCATTTTAGAAAGGTGAGTGCATGCGGTGGTGAAGCGGTGGCGATGCGGTGTCGATGCGGTTAGCGAAGAGGCCACTCATGGTACGCACGGGACACACGAAATGAGATGGCCATAGGATCGTCACCGCATCACCACCCCATCGTCATCGCATCGTCACCCCATCGCCATCGCATCGTCACCCCATCGCCATCGCATCGTCACCGCTTCACCACCCCTTCACCACCCCTTCACTGGGGCTTCCGCGCAGCACGTCATTCCACGCAGATGTCATTAAAAATGGAGTACTTGTTGTAGTACAGCTTCTCAATACTCTTGGCCGTGCTGTAATCGCCAAAAACCTTCAGCAAGAGAGAGGAGCTCTCAATCAGCTTCTTCACAAATTCTTGGTCGAACTGATCAATCTCTTGATTGGCCCAAAAGATTGATGCCTTCTGTAGGTTATCCAAAATTTCCATATTTTTAATTTTCTTTTCAAAAACATCAATCCAGTAGGTAGTAATAATATGGATAATTCCTTCGATGTCTAATTCGTTTTTTCCTTTGGATTTCTCCCAAATGTTACTTTTGGGAATTTTACTATCAACTAGCCATTTGTTCCCATACTCTGCTTCTAAAATCCTTTCTATGATGGGGGACAAGTGGGTCGACAAAAGGTGGAAAATATTTAAAATAATATCTAGTAAGACATACTCATTGTTAATATATATACTACTTTGTGTATTCATGAGAAGAGAGTGAATTAAATTGGACGGATAGATCCTTCTGTTATTATCATCAATTCTCAGTTTCAGAATTACATCATCATTTATGCTGTGGCTGCTTAACAGACTGTGGGCATTGATGATTATATTTTCACTAGAGTTGTACAAATTTCTGTAAATAATATTTCCTATGTTCCAGGAGATATACAAGTAGGAGTTGATAGGGATATTATTGGAGTAATTATTTCCGTGCATGTAGCAGAAGAAGTCTCTCGCCGCGGTGATGTTAATATTTGTGAATGTATGTCTCCGGTTTATGTACAAGCTATTCGAGGTGGCGTTTCTCCTTTTTAGCAAATGGAACCCCTTGTCTTGCATTATGCTCGCCCGCAAATCGGCATTCCTTAAGTAGTTAGCTCTACCGCTAGCGTTTCGGCCAACGATTCCACCAAGGTTGCCGCTAACGTCCCCGCTAACGTCCCCGCTCACGTTCCCGCTAACATTGCCGCTAGCATTGCCGCTTTTCTCGAGGCTGTAAATCCGTTTGTTATTCTTGAGGTTTATGATATCGTCCGTAATTTTGGCCTTGTCCAGGTGCTGCGAGTTGTGCATCATCTCCTCGACGGCGTTGGAGTACAGCGACAGGGAACTCTTCATATTGGAGAAGTTGGACAGCGGGGACGGAACCAGGCTTCCAAGGCTTCCGAGGTTGCCAAGCTTTCCAAAATTCGTAAAATTTGTCAAGCTTGTCAAACTTGTCAAATTCGTGAAGTTCGAGCCCACCCCTCCATGGCTTCTCAAATCGTCATCATCGCACCCGTACACATCGTCAGACATCACCTTTCTGAAGTCCCCCGGGTTGATAAAATCCTCATTCGAGTTATTCTCGTACGATGCATTATTTTGAAGATACTGACAGAATTGGCGAATCACATTTATGCTACATTGGTAAATGACACTCAAATTGGCATCCACATTCTCCTTCGTGATGCCGTACTTGTTAATAATATTATTCGTCAAGGCTTTACATTCCAAAATTTTTATTGGAGGGTAATAATAGTATTCCAAAATGTGAAACACAGCGGTGCATTCGTTAAATATTTCCACATTCTTAATTATAGTATACTTGGTAGTGTTCTTAATGTTACATTTGATCTTCGAATTCACACTGTTGATATCCCAAAAGATATTCAAATAGCAGGACTCATTCATAAAATTGTATTTACAAAATCCGTTGATGCTAGAAAACATCCCATCACTGTTACAACCAAATTCAGTGCATCGCATGGGGGAGATTTTCTCACTTGGTAACTCTACCCAATTTCCTTCCGTCAGAATGGACGATCTGGATCCTTTACTATCCGATAGGGTTAATGTTTGCCTGGTAAAATTGATAATCAAAATATACAGCGATTTGTGTGCCTTTCTCAGCCGTTTCTTCCATTCGTAATTTTTAATATTGACTATAAAACTTAAAGGCAAATTTTCCATTATGTCTTCATTTCGGTAGGAACTATAAATCAGCCTATCCCTCAACACACTATCCTCCTCATTAGCGTAATTGTTATTGTGGCTGCCTTCATTTTTTCTGGCCCAGTTATTCACACTTCTGTCATACTTTAACTTCTCCTTCTCCTCTAGAATTCTTATGTTTAAAATTCTGAGCAAGCCTTTTTTTAATTTCTTCTTGTGATATTCGATAAATCTCTTCCCTTCCTCCGTCTCCAAAATGCTTATATAGAATTTGCTATTATACGTATTGTCGAAACTGTGTTTAACTATGAAGTAATTCTGCTGGGAAAGCATTTGTGCCTTATCATTTTTTATGTTCATTCCTAGGACAGCCGAAGCTGTGTTATCTCCCAGAAGGGGGATGTCAAAACGGGCGTTCAAAATATACTCTTCGTTATTTATCACTACACAGTATTGTACAATGCCGTAAAAGTTGCCCATCGTTTTGGTAAACTTTGCGATGCACTTTTCTTCTCCCTTAATTTTTAAACACTCTGGGGGGTTCACTAACCAGACTCCATGTTTTACTGAATGCATGTACCTGTAAAATGTGCAGCTCGTGCCGTTCAAAATTCGTATTTCGCACTCTCTGTTTTCCATGGTGGTCTGCACTTTTGCTCATGTGCTACGTGCTCAGGGCAGCAACCTGCAACTTTTTCGACCAAATTACTTGCCACTTTTTTCAGTATGTAAAATGCCACTTTTTCCAATATGTACAATGCCACTTTTTTTTTTTCTCTTCGTGTGTCCATTAATGTACCTTTTGCCGTTGTCCCATGT
>NC_020404.1:282934-299096 GCF_000321355.1 Plasmodium cynomolgi strain B
TTTACATATTTATATGTACATGTATACCATATGTATGTGTTTTTTTTTTCTCTTTTGTTGTCTTCCTTTTCAGGCTCCTCCAGGGGGGCTCGCATACCAGCTCAACATGCGGCAACTTTGTCGGAAAAAATCCCCCTCTTGTGCCTTTCCTCAAATTTGTGCATATATACCTCTGCCTATTTTTGGTCAACCTAACGGCCGCTCACTTCGTTGGGAGCTCTTCTTTCAGCATTCCTCTGCGTAGGGTACGCGACAAGCAGAAACGCGCACTGGGGAATAAATACGTACATAAGAAGTATACGTATACGTATGTACGCCTTTACGTACGCATTTGCGCATGTACTTTTTTTCCGCCACAAGGGCAAGCAAAATCCACATATGGGATTTTATTTCCTCCTCTGGAGCTGCTCATTCGCCCTACTTCTTTTAATTATACTCTAAAGGCATGCCCCATGCGAAGTGCCTCCTCTTATGTGCACTATTCGCATGTACATTATTCCTGGCCTTTTTCAAGCTTCATTTTTTGCGTGCCGCGTTTCGTTGTGATTTTTTTTTTTTTAGCCATAGAGTACACTTGCAGAGGGGGGAAAAGGGATGCCGACCGTCAGACCATGCGCTCTCTCTGCCATATATATGAGCATACTACGTCGTCCGTTTGAGTATTCCCTCTTTTGCATACTGCATACCTTTTGCGAGTTGGCCCACACGCCCTCTTCAGCTGCAACCCCCTCGAATTCGCTTGCCGCATACTATTACTGCTCTGCCGCCATTGACGCAATTGCCTTGTGCTGTTACGTTTAAGTTGTCCCCCATCTTACGTATCCCTACTACATATGCCTGAAAGAAGGCAAAGACGAATTCTACCCCTTTCCGCTAAGCGGGTACTCTGACGGGTTAAACAGACATAGAAGCACTGTCAGACTGTCAACTCGAGAAGGAAAAGGAACAAATCGTTCACCAAATGTAGTACATACATGATTGTCCCTACAAATGGCACACTAACCGACGCCACATAAATTTTTTAAAAGGAAAAAATGCACATGCCGTTCTTTCGCTTGCCACCATTACGGCTGCTACAACATTAAAGAAGGTGCGCACTACTGTAACGGCGTGTATCGGCCACAACGATGTTTGCCATCCAGGGTAAAAAGAAGCCGCACAATGGAGGGGAGGAGATCTATGCTTATGTATATGTTCATGTACACGTTACGCGCACGCAGTGTTAGCCCCCTTTTCGCTTGCCTGTCCGTCCCAGCTTACGTTGCTATGGTTGGAATATGGGGAGTCTACGCCATCGTGGTTACCTTCCTGTGGGAGCTTACCCCGCTGAGGCTGCGCAACGTAGAACAGTTGATATTTCTCCCCCCGTTCGTTTTTGAACAGACAAATGTGTAACCCCTCTAACAGATTTTACTCCATCCTATTTCGCAGTCCAACTGTACACAAAAAGAGACGCCTAAACAGCGTCTTCCTAAACATGTATAGGTGCATGCATGTTATGCCAAGCAGGTGAACCACAATTTGAGGTAACTTTGCTCGGATTGTAATTCCTTCTCCAAAGAAGTGAATCTTAAACACACTCACACGAACGAATGAACAGATGCAAGTTGTTCATTTTGGTAACTGCACTGTTCTATACTCAATGGGGTGGCGCCATTTTGCGCACTTGCGCACAAATCTTTTTTCCCCTTTTCCTTTCACAACGCCTAAATATGCATATCAAAACGGGAACGATCAAAATGGGAGCGATCAAAATGGGAACGATCAAAATGGGAATGATCAAAACGGGAACTATTAAAATGGGAACGATCGAAATGGCACCTTTACAAAGCGCGCACTTCACGTACTTCGCAAAAGCTTTCCTACGCGCCACCTGCAAAATGCAGCCACCGTTTTTGCTCACCTTCGCAATCGAGCTTACAAATGGGCAGAACGCATATGGCCCACAATGAACCCCACTTTCGTAACTGTAACATATGTTGGTAAAATTAAAAAAATCCTTTTTTATTTTTATTTTCATTTTTAAATTGAAATTTGTTATAAATGTGTGATGTATAATTATATGCATTATCATGGTCATATAATAAATGTGTGCATGAGCAGCGAGGGGGAGGATGCAAAAAAAAAAAAAAAAAAAAAAAGTGGAAACAAGATGGGAAGAAAATTAACATGGAATGCAGCACATGGGACGTAAATTGTCGCGATAAATAAATGGGTAAAACAAAGGCGATCTGCATATGTATGCAAGGTGTAACGTATCTGTTTATTTGTTTGCTCGCTTGCTCGCTTGCTTGCTTGCTTATTTTTTTCTTCCTTTGGGGGCCGTGATTTGCGTGACAGGGTGCGTGAAAAACGAAGGCTCCACGGGGTAGGCACAAGCGCCTGTATGCGGCTGGTACACAGGGGTGGAAGGTGTGCAAAATTTGTGCGTATTTTAAGTGGGTTCCCAGACCTATGCGTGCACAACAACAAAGATTTTTTTTTTTTTCTTATTTATAAAGATAACCCTGCGCATGATCTTTTTCCCTCTTCACTACTCACGCTGAACATTGCTAATGATACTTGTGTGGGACTCAATTCTCACATGTCTATAAACTCATGGAACGCGTTCATCCTTCCAAGTGTGCCAATTCAAGTATGCACGGAACTGCTCTCATTGTTGGGCAGCATTTTCTCAGCATCAAGCTGCGACAAGCTTCTTCTACGCCGTCCACATCCTCATCTGCATACCTACGCCCATACGTGTGTGCCCCCCCGAAACAAACATTTCGATACATATATACACCACCACCCAGCGACACGAAGTTAAATGGTTTTCTTTATGTGCTTCAACTTGGGGATGTTATCGAACATGTACTTGGCCTGGTCCCTCAAGTCAACATAATAGGGATAAGCCAATTCGCAAATCTTCGTAATATATACATTGTTAATATGGTTATATAAAAATATGGCCCAAGTGACCATGTAAAAAAGAACACTGAAATTTACAAAGGAGAGGAAATTACCCACAGAGTAAATCACAATAATTAGTGTCACATTCTCCATTCGGTTGGTCCACAATAAATATTTTCTTACTAACGTCAATTTGTCATTTATCAACTCATATATGTACATGATACAGCTCTCGATCATTTCCTTCGATACTATCTCCAACTTGTCACTCTCCTTATAATCTGACACCTTATGTACTTGCAAAAATACAAGTAGCCCGCTTAACAGGAGGAGCAAAATGCATAGTGTGCATATTACTTGCAGAAATGTTTGGTTGAAAATGTACAGCAGAATGTACAGTGCGTTTATCGACGCGAATATCGACAGGTTCACGATGTTCTTTGAGTTCAAATTCATCTTCTCCGTTAATGCAAAAAGTAAAAAGGGGAAGTTGGGCAGGTACTTAAAAAAAGTTACCAAAACTATCACAACTATGACAACTATGACAATTATCACAACTATCTCAAATATCACAACTATCTCAACTATCACAACTATCTCAACTATCACAATCGCTGCAACTGCTGTATCTCTTCAGATAAATACCTCTAAAGGTGTCTGCTACCGTGTGAGGATTAGGCGACCGGGGTTGTGTCCCTGGCTTGGGCACATATACATACGCAATTATATACACTGCTTTTCGCACAAGGGGTGGTTACTCTTACCCTTCTTGCCACAAATATGCACGTAAACACGAAATGAAGCGCATAATATGAGACATAAAAAAAAAAGGGGGGAGATGCTCGTTCCCTATTAATAAATCGAACTCAACTCATATAACTGTACAGTACAAACACGTGCGTAACAATATGATATGCTCGAACTGATAAAATAAAAAAGTTCGCTTAGGGGAATAAAATGGGGAAAGATGAATTGGGGGGGGGCATACTCATAATACAATAAAAACCCTTTAAAATATAAAACAAAAATGGAACTGCAAAATTGTAAATTTCTTCTAAAATCTCATATGTTTCGCTAATTTGTATATATGCAATAAAATAAATGCAAAAAAAAAAAAGGTAATAAAATGAAGTAAAATAATGCAATAAAATAAATCTTCCTTTTTCTTTGCTATTATGTTATACTGTTCTTGTTAAAATGTTTATTATTTATTCGCATTTGGGTAGGCACTTTTTTGGCAAGTTTTTTTTTTTTTTGCAAATATACATACATATATTATATATTTTTTTATTTTTTTTTTTTTCTCCTTTGCTTATTAGCTTTGAGCGTTAATTTCACATCTGTTCAAAGGTATGCTTTAAAAATAAAATGTCAAAATAAAAGAAAAAAATTAAACAAGCGAAGAAGAGGCAGTTTGGAAATAGCAAAATGCTTCCGTGTTGTTCATTGTATGTATGTACAAAGTTTTATGCCCATTTTTTGTTTTTTTTTTTAGGCAATCATATCGTACGTCACACGTTTTTATGCTTGAACAGGTAATGTTATGTTTACATTTGCATGCCACGCGCAGTGCCGCCGCACGCACATTTTTTTTTTTTTTTGCCTATTTGCGCGTAAGCGTGCTATGTTTGACATTTTGTTCCGAGCGTTTTATATTTCTTTTCCGCCCCTGCTATTAAGCATTTATTATATACATAATATAGTACATATAGGTACATATACATATAGGTAATATATGTACATGTTCATACTTATGCATATAACTGGTCGCGCTTTCTTTTTTTTTAAATGAAAAAACCCCGTTTGGTAAAAAGAGTCCCCATTTCTCTGTTTTCTTTGCCCCCTTCACACGTCTAGGAGGAGGTAAGTTGCGCGATGGTTAGGACTATCATGCGATCGCGCTGAGCTTAAAAAGTTCCATTTCAAGTGTATCCACCAACAGAGTGTGATCAGAAAGGGGTAGAAAAGCAGAGCACGGTTAACAGGCCGAAGCAGAGGGGGCAAACCAAAGCAAAGGAGAGGGAAAGTATTACGTGAATGTTCCGAATAGCAATATTTAAATCTTAGTGGCACTCTTCTAAGCCTGACTAACACTCAGCCAATTACGAACGGCTTATAATATGCCCACCAAATGAAGACCTTTTCCCCAAAGGAGAAGAATTATATCATTCATATAAAGTGTGTGCATCTTTGTTCACCTTCCTCCCCCATCCCCCAGTTGCGTTAACACGCATAATTCTGTCATACTTTTAATAGGCGAAATGAGAGGAGGGTATCATGTGCGTGGTTAATCTTTGCATGATTCCGCCTACCGCTCTGTGTGTGTGCGAGCCACACCAATGTAACAAAACTTCATACCAATTTGTGGCTACATGTCACCATCCTACTTGGTAATTTATTTTTGTTAAACAAATCTGAGAGAAGTTACTACAATGTGTGTGCATCGCCGCATAGTAGGGCCAAGCAAAGATGGGTACTGTTAATTGTGATCAAGGGATACCTATGGTAAATCATTACCCATTCTTACCAGCTGTTTGGTCTGATATACGTACAGGCGAATATGGGTATTCCCGCATAGGGACATTCTTGCATACGCGCGTAATTGCTTAAAAATGGGAAGAACTTTTTGCGTGTGTATATATATGTACGTATGTATGTAAGTACGTATGTATGTAAGTACGTATGATGTATTTACGTATGTATGTATACAATTGCGCGCCCCCCTTCACATGCAACTAAGATTAGCGAAGCGCATGTCGAGAAAACTGCAACAAGGGAATAATCGGCTACACGTAACAAACACGTTTGACAAATGGTGGGCTACGTGCCACGCGAAATGAAAAAAGAAAAAAAAAAACACATATCAAATGAGCTATAAGAAAGATTTACGTGTACTCTCATACAAATTGGGCAGCCGCTACCCTTTCTGTCCAAATATTGGTTGTAAGGGTACGTCCCGTAATTTAAAAATTCAATAGAAAAACGAATTTGTTCATAGGTATGGAGAGCATGTACGGTGCTTGTGACATTTTATGGGCACAGTAAGTTTGCACCCTTTGCCACTATATGCATTTCTCGTTGTTCTGGCTTTGTTAATGCATCCACAGAAGAACATGCTGCAGCCATGCGGCCGCGGTTCTCAAAACATATTACCGTGCGGAAAAATTATATACCATCCAAGGAGAAAAACTTATTTACCTTCGTGTCGTCTTCTGCCAAGTCGTATAAATTGCATGTCTCATTTTCTTTATCACTCTCGAGGAGTTTAGTTCTATTGTTCACGTCTTCGGTCAGTTCTTCCACATGATTGTACACGTGATTGTTCTCCCCTTCGTCGTTGTCCTAGCAAAATGGCAAATGATGAATTCGCCATGTGGCACAATTGCTAAACGGATTGTGTGTCTACCGTTGTCCCTCTGGTGGAATAAACACAGGGACATATCTTCAAAACATGCAAGTATTTTCTTCGATTATTTTATTTTATTTTATTTTATTTATTTTTATATATATTTTTTTCGTTTATTACAAAATCCCGCATTCTGTCCTCCCGTAGGCGCATCATTTCGTTGTGATTGTGCTCTATGATATTCGCTGTGGTGCAAAAAGGTGATGAACAGGGGGGAGGGGCACATGTCCAATTTAGTCGTTTCCTTTTTCAGCCCATTTTAGCCAATCGTTCTTGCCTGCGCACATCCACTTTTTTGTGAACACGCGATGGCTGCTCTTCTTACCAAAAGATATGGGGCTCTCTGTGTACGCCTTAATATTCGTTGGCGACGGGAAGTAGTGGAAAAACAGCGGCCGATTTTTTCTGTGCATCGATTTTATTCTTATTCCGATGGGGTCTTCATTTAACCTGAGTAGAAAAAAGGGCACAGATGAAAAAACGAATGGGTGAGTTAGTAGCAGTCTCTTCTTCGCGTTGCCCTTTCAACATTAATGCGCTTCAATTTGTTATGTGCCCCCATGATTTAGTCATTTTATTGTTACTCCTCAATTTCCTCGGGTGGCATCTCCTCGCTAGCCAGTGACGTGTCTGAGCTGTTAATTTCCGTGTCACTATGGGAACCTAAAATTGTTTCAGTTCCATTGGGGTGCATTGAATAATGAGGCTTTCATGCAAACACATGAAGATATGTACACCTCTACATGTTAACATTTTTGCACAAAAGAGGGACGGGAGAATGTTCTCTCCAAATGCAACTATCCCTACTTATTGCGAAGTCTTCGTCCTCCAGGTATAATGAATCAAGATAATCATTATAATTTAGCCACAAGTTTAGGACATTAACTGCGAGAGAGTTAACAAAAAAAAAAAAAAATGGCAAACTTGGAATTGCTTCAAAAATGATTGGCTCTTCCTTTTTAATGAGTTAAAATGAATGTTATAAAAAAAAATTATGTACCGTTCAGAATTTTTCTGAGTATTTTTTTTTTCTTTTTCTTCTTAACATGTCGTCTTACCCGTTTCTTGGTCCACACTGCGATCGATTATTTCGTTTTGCCTTTTGATGTCCCTAAAGCTGTTTCGACATTGTTCATTTTTTTCCACAAGTTTTTTTATGTACTTCAGTTCTTCCTCGATGATTTTCACTGGCTCTTTGTAACTGAAGGGGGTAGAAAGGTGAAGAGGCAAATGAAAAATCGGAAAGCAAAAAGTTGAAGACACGTTAGCGACTTGGCTATGTGCCTCACGGCAAGGTCTACTTAAATGAAAAATTTCCCTTTTTACGTTACTATGGCGCTGATTAATACTTTTATGCCAATTAAAACGAATGTCTAAAAGGAATGGGGCGCGGGGGGGTGATAAAAAAAAAAATGGATGAAGCCCATAGAATGTGAGCGAAATGGGTACACTGTCCGGCGATTTCGGAGGGTAAAAATGGGCATTCGTTTGCATCTGAGTTTGCGTTGGAAAATATGCCCGTATCGCATTTGTCCATTTTCACGTTTTCTTTATTTTTTAATTTTCCCTCCTTTTTACGTATCGGATCCCCTTCACTGAGTGACTGACTAAATTCTCGCTGACTCTTAGGAACGCATAATTCCTGATCAGCGCAATGATCCTTTTGAAGACCAGTTCGGTTAAACAGCAAAAGAGAACGCCTGACGTGGTGGGAGGGGCTCAATGAGACACTGTTTATTAGACAGGCACATGTAAATAGTAGCCAGGCACAATTATGCATATTAAACTGTAGACGTGCAACGCACATGCGGTGCGCCTTCTACTATGGGAAGCCCCCAACGAGAGTGACTCTACTTCTTTCCCTTACAAGATATAATTTTTCTTCGGCTATTTGACGCATAACTCCGAGAAGTAATGAACAGAACAAGGAGCAGTACCAACAGGTACATCATGAGCATCTTAAAAGCTGTTACAAATTCTGCAAATGGTTTAGAGGGAAAAAAAAAAAAAAAAAAAAATTACCATCTTAAAATTGTGATTTCTTTTAAAAAAGGCGAACTTCTTTTTGTTGCTGCGTTTTTGTTTACTAGTAATAGACTCATGGTGCTTCTTTATTTTTAATAAAATTTGTATAACCTCACTGAAGTCATTCTTGAGGCCTTTTAAGAAATTGTCGAATCTGCGTAAGTGAAAGGGGTGTGGGGGCATGCAGGAAGTGAAACGAACTGGAGCGGGTCACTGGAGTGGGTCACTGGAACGGATCACACTGCACCGGATCACACTGCATCGGATCACACTGCACCGAAGTGGAGCCAAAAAAAAAGGGCAAGGGGGAAACCCCATGTGATCTCCCCTCTGATGCGTAGTTGTTCTTGCATACAACTCCGGTTTGGTTACCTATTCGTATTTTCGATCTGCTTCACCTGCGCGTGCTCTATTAACTTCATGTTCTCCAAATTGGTCGTCATCTGCCTGGTGATGTTTACGGAGGTCTCCGCTAGTCGGTTAATCTATCCGTTTGGGGTCCGCGGTTGGTGCGTGCAAAGGGGAGGGATAAAAGGCGCGTGCACATGTGCATACGTATGGGTGCGTAAATATAAACACACACTTCTGTAGACACGCACGTGAGCCCACTCATTTAGCCACTTATCAGTCCATCAGCGCACTGATGGGGCCTTCTTCACAAGCACGTACATTTGCATCCGTTCGCCTATTCCACTCAGATGACTGTATGTAGAAACAAATGTCGTCGATGTGGTTTAACTCGGAGTGATAAATCTGAAAGGCGGTATCGGACATGCTATCGCTGGTTGTGCAATTCGTTACAATTTTGTATTTTAAATTTTCGCACAACATATTTTTCAAGTCGATATGGTCACGTGGTGGGTTGCTCTCTGGAGTTATTTTGTCACCACTAGGATACATTGATTCCTTTTCAACGCTCGACAAAAAATCGTCACTCGAGATAGACTCATATATTCCCCCTTCACTTGCAGTATCACCAAGGCAAGGATTTTTCGTTTTTTCTATCTTCCTTAACTCATCTAGACTTAACATTTTGGCAAAATTTTCATTTTTAAATTGGTCAAACAAATTGTTGTTGTAAAGATATATTTGTAGTTTGTTCAATTTCTTTGGGTTTAATATGCAGCCTGATTTTTCGTCCGGAAAGCTTCTCACCGATTTTACAAAAAGGCACTTGGTTTTGGCTAAGGCTAGCATGGATTTATTATTTTCATTTATTTCGTTGCAGTTGTATACGTTTAGGCTGTTTAACTGGTTCAGTACGTACTCGTAACATTTTATTTCCCTTACGTATATGTTGTCATCCTGATCGTCACCTCCGTCCTGATCGTCATCTCTTCCCTGACCGCCTCGATCATTTTGGCCACCGTTTGTAACTCTTCCAGCGCGTCCACTTTTTGTGCCTTTCGATTTTCTGCTCTTTTTTCTCTTTTCTTCGTACTCCACCTCAGCCTTTTTCTTCGCCCTCAAAATTTCGTCCATGGCCTGTTTCCCCCTCTTAACCCTCTCCACCAGTAACTCCGTGTTACTGGCGTACTTGAATCTGCATTCTGTCCACACTTTTAGCTGCACAATTAATATTATAACAATGTAGATATGCGTCATAGTTACCCTTTGGTGATGCACACCCGTTTTTTTTTTTTTTCCTATATTTTTTTCCTATTTTTTTTCCTATTTTTTTTCCTACTTTTTTTACACTCTTTTTTGTTTTAATTTGATCAATCAGGGCTGCGCCTACAATGCGTACACGCATGTGTGGGTAAAATGTACAAATGCATATGTCTCCTTTTTTTTTTTTTTCACTCTTTGTCTTATACACCTTTTTGCTTTGCAAAAAAGGGCATGATTATGTACATGCGTGCGCACTTGGGGGGAATAAGTTATTATTTTTTTTTTCCTCTACATGATTGCAATTTTTTTACATTTCTATTTTGTCAATTTATTTGTTAATTTGTTAATTTGCTTATTTGTTTGTTAATTTGTTAATATGTTAATTTATTTATTAGGTTTTTCTTTTTCTTTTTTGCGCCTTCCCCCAGAGTAGACATGTAACATAGCGCTACCCCTCCATTTCAGTTGTTTCCTTTTCGAATATATTTCCGTTCGCCATAATTTGCTACCCAACTACGCTGCCAAGAAGCTGTACCAATTTCTGCCCAGTTGAAGGAAAAAACCCTTCGACAAAAATGAGATACCTGCCCCTAAAAACGAGTAGCACAATATTGTCATGTTGGTCGTCTTCCATCTTGAGCTTTAAAAATTGCGACAGAAAGTAGAATTTGTAAAAATTTCTACATTCGGTTGAGCGTCTCGCAAAGTAGACTTAGCTGCCTGGTCCATGTGATCTCTTCCCTCCATGTTCTCCACATTTGTTCCCCATTTAGCCATCCAGCAGTTTAACCATTTGGCCATCCAACAGTTTAACCATTTGGCCATCCAACAGTTTAACCATTTGGCATTTTTTTTTTTATTTCCCGTCGGCACCTCACAAGTCGGAAACAGTCCCTACGGATTACTCCACCGTTGCATGTGTAATTCGTGCCGGCGTAAAAATGGGACCGCCAAAGTGTAAGCTTGCGGGAATTCCCCTACTCGTTCGGACAAGTCCCACTTGTGATGCTTTCACTTTTTGGTCAAGCAGAAAAATGTGTGTCTTAATGGCTTCACCGTGGTGAAGGGTGTCATTAAATTAAGCAAAACAAAGTGCAAAAAAAAAAAAATTCAGACCCCGTAAGGGACAAACAAACGCTTGAAGAACCAACAAAGATGTACCCACCCAGTGGACGTGCTTTCCACACCAAGTGTAGGACAAAAAAAACAAAAAAAAGGAGCCAGGTTAAATTCAGTAGGACACACTGCCATTTTCGCAAAAATTAAGGACGGCCTTGCATATTCGAGCTGGAAGCGCACATCTCGATCAGCAGCAGCTCGAATGGGCACAATTTAGGCAGAAAAAAAAAAGTACACTTAATCGAAGTAATGTCCTCACGGCTAAACAGGACAAACTTAAACTTCTAACTACTGCGAGTCCACCCCCCTGGAAGATGCCCCATCTGAGGAATCACCCCCTAATTTTTTCTGTGAACCCCCATCCGACAGTTTCTCCCCCCCGGAATCGTTGTCAAAAAACTCCTTGGTCAGTTTCGAAATGTCAAAGTCTTCCCCCTGGTTAGTCGGAATGCCATAAATGTCCCTAGCCACACTGTTATCGTCAATGTTTATTTCCCCCTTTTCGATTTTCTCCTTTTGCTGAATGGACTTCTTAATACTATTCTCTATGTTCTTAATTTCTTCATCTGAAAAAAACCCTCTTAAAAAATTTTTATCCATTTTGGTAAAGTTTTCCAAAAGGGTTTCCAAATTTTCTTCCTTCTTTTTATTTTCTTCTTCAGAAAAGGAGTCGTAATTTTTGCACTGATCATCCACTTGCTTTATGATGTCTTTCATTTGGTTCAGAAGGAATAGTTCTCTTTTTTTTTCCCTTTTAAAATTTTGCACGATTTTCTTTTCGTCACTCGTTAGGAGGTTATCCTTTAGCTTTTCTCCTTCTTCCACCAAGGGGTTATTATTACCATTTGGTTTATCTCCCGTTCCAAGTGGGTCTGTCCTCCCCTGCTGTGTGTGTTGTGGATCGCTCGACTGCCCAGGTGCTCCCTCCTCTACCGCATCGATAAAATCCCTTTCGTAATTTTTCAAAAGCTCGTGAGAAGTCCTATTTTGCAGATTCTTATCATCGTAGATTTTCTTCAAATTGTCCGTAATGTCCTTGTGTGTTTCCCCCGATGGATTATTCGTATAAGTTAGAAAATTTTTCAAATAATTGTTCCTATTCATATAGAGCAGTGTTTTGTGAGGAGCATTCCAACTCTTACAACCCTCAACAAAATTGGGCAAATCATTATCCACTAGCTTCTTTTCTAAACATATGCTGTCATAACCTAGACTACCTAACTTGTGTACATAATTTAAATCATCCACATTAATTTTAGCAATGGTAATTAACTCAGGGATGCTGTAGCTGATAGCCTTTATCGCATGATTGTACTCATATTGATTATTCAAAAAATCGAATTCGTTAATCATTAGTATGTAGCTCCCACACTGAGTGGCAAAGTAAATATCGTTGTAATCGTGTACCTCTACAATTGCTTGAGTGCCTAAGTTAACACAATAGTTTAGCATATCTTCTAGGTCATTCTTTAAATAGGATAAATTTAAAATAACCCCATCTGCTTTGTTCTCCACTGCTAGAGCAATTTGAATGGGGTGAATTATCACATCATCCACCACTACTGCAGGACGCACATTTCGGGGCAACTTTCTCGAGCTCCCAATCACATCACATAAATCGTTTAAATTACCCTGGGCGGACAGATTATCTATATTGACTATCAGCACGTCGAACCCTATTTCGTGGAGCATCATACTGACATTGCCTGGGTTCGCTAAATTGAGAAAATTATTTTGATACATGTAATTTTCTTCCTTCCATATGCGTCTTCTTTTTTCGGTATATTTTCCAGTGCTTACCTCCGTTTGGGATTTTCCCTCTTCGGTTATTACTTCATCTACCGTGGGGTGTTTCCCTCCCTCCTCCTTTCTAGCGACACTGCAAAATATTTTTCTCTTCATGTCAGCTACCATGGACAATCTGTGTTTCTCATCTGGACTTGTCCTCTTAAGACTCTCCGACAATTTATTATTCATCGTGTGTTGTAAATATTTCATTCTGATCTGTAGAGGGTTGTCTTCTTCAAAATTTTCTTCTAACAGTTTGCTCACTTCGTACTTTTTGTTCTCAATTATTTTATTTACATATTCGTATGCCAGGTGTGGATTTCTGTGGTCTTTTCCGTAGATCTTCATATGGAAATTTTCTTTCCTCCTTAGGATGGTACTTCTTATATGGTCCTTTGTTTTGGGGTATCTCACAAAATACCATTTCTTTCTCTTCTCCAAAATGTGGAGACTCTGCTTAGGGGCGGCCCTCTTCAACGAATACATGCACGTCGTTATTACAACCACTGTGAGGATTATTACTAAGGTGAATTTCCTCATTTTGTGTATTTCCAGAAGGGGGTGGGAAGGTAGATCTCCCCTCTTAGGCTGCGAACAAATATGCACTTCCCCGTTAGCTGGTTTTTCCTTGCGGGGTCTTCTTTTACCTCGTGCCGCACACAGCTCATTATTGCATCCTTCGTTGCGTTGCAGGGTAATTTGCGCTATTAATTGAGTGGTGTTTGCTTCGGTGACTTGGGCACTTTCTTTAGGGTGCCCCACGTTATTTTTGTTCCCCACCCAAGTGACTCTCACACTTGAGGCCTTCCTAGCATTTCCCTTTCCCCGCTTCACTTAAGCGGGTCACTCTCGGTTGCATTTGGCACTTCTCCAAAGTGGGTTTAATATGTATTTATTATTATATTTTTTTTTTTCCTAAAATTGCGAGCACACTACGATCGGTAGTTAATGCCCTACTCACGAAGTGCAAAGATTTCGAATGGGCAGCGCCTCACACAGTTTAATTCACAAATAAGGCAAAATTGTACACGAATGTATGCATAAATACAGGCACGCATGCCTACATCCACGCACGATATGCACTTTTAAATGCTTCTTTTACAGCCACTCTCAACATCGTTTCTGCTTTCTCCGTTTTGCCGCTCCCCTTGTCGTACAGCAGTATTAATGACGACTCTCTTTCTCCCAGTTCGACTTCCCCACATAATATCTGGTTCCTTTTTTTTTTTTTCCAAAATGAATATGCTCAGGGAACACTTTGCACTTCTGTTACTTCAAATTCTTTTATGACTCAGTGGGGTCACCATCACCGTTGTTTTGATAGTACCCATTTTGTAGCTCCCTTTTTTTTTTTCCCCTCTTTTTTCATTACCCTTTAAGGATACTAACTGAGTACCCCCTCTTTGACTCCCCACTGCCTGCTTAAAATGCAAAACGAAAATGTGCTGACGCAGAATTGTGACATGCTGGACAAAGTAGGCAACAAATTGGAAGAAATTTTAAAAAACCTCGAAAATGTTTTAGCCCATCTAGACCCACTAAATAATTATGAAACGAAAGAAGATTCCATGTTCTCCAATTTGAATGACGAACAGAACGAAATTATTATTTTGTCAAACGTGATATATGATAATATTAACATACTTACAGCTATGCTTCACGATTTTATTAAAACCATCCCCCCCTCGTACACATACCACACTACTTTCCACTCAAAGAGTTTTGTTATCTTGAGGGAAAATAGAAAGAAGGAGAAAAAAAGACAAGATACGAGGATGGCCTTGGATAATGCTCAGAAAGGTACCACGTCAAGTAGTGGAACAGCACAGACTGACGCAGCGGTGACGCAACATGACGATGGAATAGTCAAAGACACCCAATCGGAAATTAAAAAAGACGAAGATACCGATTCAAATGATCAACAGGCTACAGAATTAGCCAGCCACTTTCCTCCCTCAGCTCATATCAAATTGATCGACAACAGAAAGTTCAAACCGCTGCAGCTATACAAAAAAAAACAGTTTGAAGAATTTTTCTATTTTTCTCACACAGTCGATTTAGAGTATGCCAATTTGTTATACATGCAAAGGTATGAACAGGAACTTCAAAAATATTTAATTAAAGCGAGGTAGGAAGCACCACCATGGCAGTTTATCATTCCGTTTCCGCCCACTCCCAAAAAAAATGGGCAATACCACTAGGCCAAAAGGGATCCCCGCTCTACAGAGATTCTTTTTTTTTTTTTTTTGTATCATTTAAAAACATGTCCTAAGTTTGTGCTAAAATGAATGGAAAAAATCGACAGCTCCAATTTGTTCAATCTTAATCCTCATCGAGATGGATTTCACCAAAATAATTCCTCAGATTTGTGAAACAAGGACAAGAAGAACACTGTGATAAGGGCATTTCCCATCCCCTCAGTAGTGCTACACGGATGTGCAAACCGTTGCAGCGCTGTATATGGCACACATGCGAATCGCTGTGATTGTGTGATCATCGAAACTATGCCGTCATACCGTTGCATGACCTACCAAATGCACTACTAATTCTCACAACCAAGAAATGTTATCGATATATGCAAGGCTGCAAATTGGCATGCATGGCATGCAACTAATGGGGTGCGCTGAATTCTGCGAGGAACCCATGTGTGGTCCCTGTAAATGAGGAAGCCCTTTGCTTCTTCATTTTCCTCCTCTCCTTCCTCTTCTTTTTTATGAAGTCATCCCCCCCACAGTTATTTTGCACGTCATTTTTTCCAACTTGGTGTATCAAACAAAGTCATTCTTTTGTTATCCCATGTGAAGGAAAAAAAGCTGAATGTGCTGAGTGTGCTGAATGTGCTGAGTGTGCTGAGTGTTCTGAATGTGCTGAAGTGGCCGAAGGGAGCGGGACAAGGTGGAATGCGGCAAAAGAGCGAATCAGCAAAATGGCAGTCAACAAAATGGCAGTCAACAAAATGGCAGTCAACAAAATGGCAGTCAACAAAATGGCAGTCAACAAAATGGCAGTCAACAAAATGGCAGTCAGCAAAATGGCAGTCAACAAAAAGACGAGTCAGCAAAAACGTTACACATTCTTCTCCCTTTTGCACGAAAAGGCGCGCCTGCCGAATGACTGATAGGAAACCGCGCGGCAGCATAGCCACATACCTACAGTGCCATTTGCACAGGCTCAGTTAAAAAGACACAAATAATTTTTAAAATAAAAACAAACGTAGTTATTATAAACGGGGAAAACGCGCGGGGAAAATCAAAAGTTAAGCTTTTACACACACGTCTGCGCATTAGCAACAAAGGAATAAGCGACAAATAGCTTTTCAAT
>NC_020404.1:299226-318064 GCF_000321355.1 Plasmodium cynomolgi strain B
TTTTTTTGCTCAAATTGCTCACCTCATTCGGCAGGCAACCATGTTTTGCAAGTTTGTCGAATGGTGGGAAGGTTGAACAGGATATTTTCTGCATCCAAATGGAGGGGTGAAAAAGACACGTGTATCTACGGTTCAGGTGTACCACTATGGTATATGCAGTACTACACGCCTCTCATCCTAATGAGGGGCGAACAAATGGAGTATCTCTCCCAAGGGGGAAATTCTCCTTAACGGGTAAGACCTCTCCCCCTTGCGCTTACCTTAAGAGTCCTATACGAGTAAAATATATAATCGACACACCCCTTCTGCTTCCCATGAAATACGGTGAATGGAACATCACTTAGCGGTAAATTATTTTCCTCGTCATTCAGGTTGTCAATATGATCATATTTGTGGCAGGGCTTCTCAACTCTGTGCTCGTCCACGCTGTTGTATATACTTTCAAAATACAGGGGATAGTACAGTATAAAATCGTCGTCATGCTGATCAGTTGCTATTTTTGCTTCCTTCTGGGGATGGCGCTGCTCCGCGTTATCCTCGTTACCCTCCTCATGGTCCATCTCATCAAAACTGATGCATCCATGGTCCTTCTCCTCAGACACCTGCGCGCAGTTCTCATCGCATGTGTGTTCATTGCTCACCACTTCGCTACCCGAAAGTGTACTAGATTTTCTTCCGGAGTGTCCCCAATAAGAAAGACAGTCCTTCTTGCCTTCCTTAAATTTACTCATCAAATATTCATACGAATTGTAGTTCCTCAAATAGGTATCATTCCCATGGTGAAAAAAACAGTGACTCGTTAGATACCCCTCATCCAGTATTCTTTCATTTTTAAAAAAAGAAAATAGGGACTCCCTTTTCATATTGTCCACTATGCTGTTGTAATGGTCGTATTTTAAATCACTCAGAATATTCTCGTCAAACATTTTTTTAATTTCACTTCCCTTTTCGTAGCTACAAACGTAGAACTGCTTCTTGAACATGAGATACTGTCCTGAGATGTTTTTCATATTTATCTTCTTCAAATTTATGTATCTGTTAACTATGTAGTAGTAGAGAAGGCTATTAGGGGTTATGTTCAGGTCTCCACAGAAAATTACGGCAGGGCTCAGGAAGTCGCGGCTATCGGTTGGGTGGACTCTCCCTTGTGGTGAGCCCTCCCTCTTTTTTTTTTCCCCTGTCTCTTCCGCTTTGTTTCCCTTTTCTGCACGTCCTGGCTTGACCCCCTTCCCGCGCGCCCTCAAATAGTCCAGACACTTGTTCATCATGGCGACTAAGCGGTACGTCATGTAGCACAGCTGGTACAGCTTGACATCCCCCTTACAGGAGTCGAAAATCAGGTGCGTGTTGGAAACGATAACAATATCGTCAGCAGATTCGTCGGATCCAGGAGAGCCACTCACGTGATGGTCCCCCACCATTTGGTTACTACCATCACGGTCATCATTACTTACACTTCCATCATACCATTCCACCTTCTTCGAAAGTTTATTTTTCAAAGCGACAATTAACCCTACGTGCCATTTCTTCAAAAAGGCAGATTTATCATAAACAATTTCGTCAAAAAATAATAACTTAAAAACGTTGGTATTGTAAAAGATACATATTCCATCCTGGCAGGTTTCTTTTTCTTTTTAAAAATAATCCTTCATAGTTCAACACCTTCAGTTTCTCCTGCAGTTCGTTGAAATACGATTCTTCTATTTCTTGTAGGCATATAATGTCTGATAATTTTCTCCTTATACTTTGGAAAATAAATTCTTTCCTGTTAATCCACCTCATCACATTGGAACAGTTGTTCTCGTATTTGTAATCCACTAAGCTGTCCGCCAAAATGTTAAATGAAAAGACGGAAAATTCTTTAAATTTATATACAATTTTTTTTTCCCTTATATCCTTTCGACATTTTATCATTTCTGTGTTGTTAATTTCATCAGAAATGACATTTTTTTGTTTTGTTAGAACTTCTTTGGGATTTTCACTATGGGAACTTCTTTCCTCCTTCGCCCGGTTCACTTTTGAGTAACTTTTCGAACATGCATCATCCATCGTGTACTGGCTTTCATTTACATTGGGGTAGATTGCGCGATAGTTCTTGGGGCTCCCTCCACTACGGAGTGGGTAGCTACCGAGAAGGCCACCTTTTCTACAGGTATTCTTATCCCCTTGGCTGCTTCCTACTCCCCTAGTGTGGATGAACGCATTCCCTACCGGTTCATCTACCCCACTGTTACACTTCGAACTAATGTGTCGTTTTCTTCCCCCCCTGTGTGCAATTTTATCTAGGTTGTTTTTTCTCCCTATACATATACCATTCCTCATACCTGTAGATTTGAAAACAAGCTGCTCATCTTTTTTCAAGCTATTCAGTGCGAAGGTTCTTCTCCATAAGGAAAGCACTGCGCTGTTTTTTGCACAAAACATTAACCTACTGTCGTGATGGGCGTGATGGGCGTGATGGGCGTAATGGGCGTGATGGGCGTTAATCTGGTTATTCGCAATATTCACGAGGTTCTTTTTTCTTTTTTAAGTGTAAAGTTGGCTTCTCCCTTTTTCAAAAGCTTCTCCTCACACACGGGAAAAACACAAATGTGCAGCAAGCAGAGGGATAATTCGTGTAGAGAAAAAAATTTACCACCTTTACTTCGCTTACTACCTGTTCGTCTGCACACTCAGGTGTATACCTACGTGCAGGCACAGCATATAATAAATGATTGCATACACCCACATAGGCTACTATTCATTTCGCTGCGCTCTCTCCCAAGTTGTTAATTTTTGGGGGGCTACTCGGAAAGGCACGTTTCAGAAGAGGTGGGGCAACAAATAGCTGCTGCCCTTCAGTGAAGCCCAGCTTCGGGAGAGTTGGAAGAAATACAAACGATAGTTTCAACAGTTCGTCGTGAAACACAATATGCAGGGGTACTAATGCCAAGGTAGTAGAAAAGAGGAAGCTGGCACAACTTCGTTTAGTTTTCCCATTAATGATGATGTAGGTAAGTCCATAGAGGAATGCTTCACAAAAGGGAATTTTTATTTTTTTCACTTTTTTTTCTGCTTTTTTTTCTGCTTTTTTTTCTGCTTTTTTTTCTACTTTTTTTTCTCCTTTTTTTTCACTTTTTTTGCACTTTTTTTTTCGCTAACCCATTGTAAGCTTCAAACTTCTTTACCACGTGCGGACATAGCATTTTCCCCCAAACAGTTCCTCCCAGGGGCTTGCCGAACAGTGCGTATAACACTCTCTAGGCCACAGAGCCACACGTGCAAGCAAATACGCATCGCCCGCGTCATCCGCCCACGCGACAGCGCATTTTTCTCTCCCTCCCCAGGCGTCATCGCGTTCTCCCCATTTGTGGAAATATTTTTACCCACATTTTTTTTTTTAAATCTTTTCATATACATAGCTCCAATTTTCTAATTTGATGGTACATATATATGTACAGTTTTCACTTTTGTTCACTCCCTTCCCCTCGGGAAGTGTGCCTCATTTTTGTTCCGCTCCACCCCCGCGAGGCCCCCCCCGCCCAAACACATTTGCCTTGGCAACCTCGAGTGGGCATACACTTTCCGCGGGCTGCTAAACTCGACGCTCCAGGCGAGAAATTAACCTTTGTTTTGCAAAAAACGGATAAAGGGGAAAATAAAAAAAAGGAAACATATATATATATATATGTATATACATACGTACATATATAATATTCGACAGCTTGTCATTGTGCGCTTTTCTGGCTGCCCCTCGTGGGTACCCCCCGCCCGCTCGCCCGAACCTTCCAAATAAAGGCTAAATGCCGTCTGTACCAGTTTGCCCGAATAAAACACAAACCAGTTTTTTGTTTTAAATCGTCTCCCGTAGACATCGCCCCGTTTGAGCAACAATGGAAGGTCAGTTCGCAGGTGCACATAAGGTGGATAAATATCCTCTACCCACGTCTACGCTCGTGTGATGTGCGCGAGTGTTTAACATGGGTCACTCTCCCAATCGTGTGCACATCGCTCCGCATTCACGTCTACACGTATGCCCCCCTAACATCGCGTCTTCCTAACCCATGGAACCTCTACCCAACCCTGTTACAGACACCGAGTACGAACTGAGAGGCGTACTGGCTGGGCACAGCAAAGGAGTAAGGTGCATGTGTGTCATTAGTAACACCCATTTGGACGAATTAAAAGAATGCCAACTCAGCTTTGACTACATAGTTAGTGCCGACATGACTGGGACAATTATGGTGTGGAAAAGGAAGACTGACGAGGAAGCCCCTACTGGAGAAGAAACTCTACCCCCGGATGAAAACCCATACAACGATGTAGAAACCTTTCCACTTCATCTAAGTGATAATTACCAACTTTACAAAAAAATAGAAATACATGAAAGGTTCGTCTACGCAATGACACACAGTAAATACGTAGGCATAAGCGAGTTAAAGAAATGCAAAAATAATGTAGAGGACCATTTATATGTGTACAGCGGAGGGAGCGATAAAGGTGTCTACCTCTTTAACCTAAATGGGTACATCGAATTAATGCTACAAGGACATAAAAACAGTGTCTCAAGTATTGTGGAATATAGTAAGCATATTTTACTAAGTGCGGACTGGAACGGGGAAGTCATCATGTGGCAAATCGTCAAACTTGGTGACGAATCTGTGGAAGGTAAGAACTTGGAGAATCCCCCCCCAGCAGCGGTAGCAGTGGTAGCGGCGGTAGCGGCAACGCTGGTAAAGAAAAAAATACCCTCTGTGGAAACAAATACACATACAGAATAGTCAAAATTTTAAACAACCACAAATACGCCACGTACGTTAACTGCCTGAACGAATTTATTCTCACCATTTCGCAAAATAATATAGTTAATGTGTGGAATAGTCAGGGAGAAAAAACAGACGAAATTAAAAATATACACAATGATAGTGTGCGAGATATAGTACTATTCAATGGGCAGAAAAATGCCATTACCTTTTCGAATGATGAAACTATCAATATATATGACTCCAATTTTAATATATTAAAAATGTACAAAGGTCACCAAGGCTTTATTTTCTACGTGTGCGTAAATGAAAAGGAACAGATTATGTACAGCTGTGGTGACGACAAAAGTATCAAAGTGTGGTGCATCAAAGACATTTACGAGTTAATGGAAAAGTACGATACAGAGGGGGGTGCCATCTTAAATAAACTGCCACTAGTGAGTCAGGGGATGGACCCTGACCCTTCCTGCTTACAAACTATTTACCTAACGGATACTCTGTGGAGTGTCAAAGTGCTAAGCAATGGAGACCTCGCCTGCGCCTGTAATGATAGCTACATTAGGGTGTATACTAAAAAGAGGAACCACAAGCTGAGCGAAGAAGCAACGAAGGAGGTACTCGAAATGTGTAGTAAACGGAACAAGAAGGAAAATCCAAATGGAGAAAAAAACTCAAATTCTACCGGAGGGGAAATTAACTCAGAAAATATAATCAGTGTGGAAAATATAAAAAGCGTCGTAGGAAAAGAAGGAGAAGTTAAAATTTTCAAAAATAAAAATAAATATGAAGCGTACAAATATGAGAACAACGAGTGGGTACTCATAGGCGAAGTAGTAGACGATAGCACATCACAGAAAAAGTTTTACATCGGAGATAATTTGTTCAAACAGGGCTACTACGATGAAGTGGTCTCCATCGACACAGGTTACGGAAACATAAAACTACTTCCCTACAATGCTAGTGACAATGTGCACGTTATAGCGGAAATGTTTTGCAAAAGAGAAGGCCTCTCCGCCAGCCAAATAAAACCCATCGTCGATTTTATTAACCAGAATTATGCATCCAAGGGGGGGACATCCACCTCCTCTACATGCCCCACAAACAGTTCTTTTGCTACTCATAATGGTAGTACCCCTAATAGTGGGAAAAAATTCAACACAGTTTTGAACGTTTTCACTGTGGAAAAAGCTGCCCTAGATAAAATTTTCCAAAAAATACAAGAATTTAACTCTCAACAACCAAGTGAAGAAAAACAGAACAGTAAACTATCAAATGAACAACTGAATGCTCTATCAAATATTATTAACCTGTACAAAAAGAATATAAAAAATGTATACAACTTCAACACAGCAGATATTAACCTCATTATGACACTTTTCAATTGGTCCCCCACTTATATATTCCCCGTGATTGACCTCTTTAGGGTTCTCGTTTTAAATAAAAATTGTGATTTTTTATACAATAATAAGTACGCCTTCAATGCCTTTAAGCTCGTTTACGATTGCGTTGCTTATTATATATCCAATTCATCAAAGTTAAAAGAAAATGAGGAGAACAAACTGAATTCTTTGCTTCTCTGTTGCCTTCGTTTTTATTTAAATATGTTTAGTTTGTCCACCCCAAGATTTTATATGTACAAAAAGTTTAACTTCATCGCGAAACAGTTCGCAGAGATGAAGTCCACTAATTTTAACATTAACACATTGTGCATGAAAATATTTTTCAACTATGTGATAACGCTGAACGAAAATAATGATCAGGCGATGAGAAAATCAGTGTTCGAAGTTTTGCACTCGATTAAGCACAAGATAAATGATGTCGAATTGCTTTACACCTTTGCTCTTTGTTTCCACACATCCCACGAAATGAACACCAAGGAGACTAACGAAATTGTGAAAAAGTATGGCTCCCTTGATTTTATGAAGAACAAACTGGATTCTCTCCTCCCGCAAAAAAATGAGCAGAATGAGAAGGTGTTCAAGAACGTGGGATCCATTTTGGAGGACCTCTCGGCGTAGCGCAGGGCGGGGCACTCCTCCAGCTGCAGTGTCAGCAGAGTGTCAGCAGAGTGTCAGCAGAGTAGCAGCAGTGATGTTAGGCGTGCCTGCCAAAAAAGGCACTGCCCATTTCGAAGCGCTTTGCAAAATGCCCACCCGTCAGTGTGCCAATGTGTGTCAGCGGATACTTTGTACATTTTACACCTTCTTCTTGTGGCTTCGTCACCTTTTTTTTTTTTTTTTGCACTCGTCCGCTGCGCACACGTATGTGTAATCGCCCATTTTGGCATTTCCCCATCCACCCCCACCTGTGTAATCCCAACTCTTTTTCCCTTTATCATCCCCCAAAAGGATAGTTCACACATACAACTGTTGCCGCACAAAGTGCACATTTATTTGTCCCGCTTTTTCCCCCTAAAATAGCCTTTTTTTTTTTTTTATGGCCCCCTCAAATGTGTAGCGGTATAATCCAAGGGCTGGTAGTTTCGCGAACGGATTGGAGACTCTACTTCCACCGTCTACACAAATGGAGAGAAGAATGTGCAGCGTGGCCAACATTTTATTTTATTTTATTTTATTTTTTTTTTTTTCCGCTTCTTCCCCGCCAACGTTGCTAATTTATGCGATACACTATTTCGGCCTTCTTGTTCTTCTTCTCATCCTTTAGAAGCCTGAAAAGGGGAAAAACGACCCGAAGGAGAAATGCACGAAAATGATAGTATACAATTGGCACGCCACATGGGTGTGACGTGATTTAGTAGGAACGAAGCTAGATGGGCATTTTACGTAACACAAAAATTGTGTTTCCGCCCCGCCGCGTCAGTGGACAGTAATGCCCCTTTCGAGTCGCATTATGAGCCATTACTCATATTCCTGCAGGGAGGAAATTCTGAACACAATTTCGTTTAAAAATTTGGCATTCGGCATAAAAAGGAAATAATAAATGATGTAAATCCCTGTACGCCGAAAAAGCAAATTATTCATAACAATCAAATCGTTGAAATGAGACGTGTCTGTGTAAATCTGTTCGTATATATTATTTTTGTAGTTTTCCTCATTCTTATAATAGTTAACCTTATGTAAATTTTGGCTAGTTAAGTCCACTTGGTAGTTACACGATAGGTAATTAAAAAAGTCGTACAATCCATAGGACACGTTATTGGTATATTTGTACACATCAAGATAGATAGTAATACTTATATTTTTCAAGTGAGTAAAATATTTTTCAAAATCTTCTTTTATTTCTGCCCCTTTTTTTATGTTAACTTGTTCTGTTCTTTTATATTTTTCTTTATCAGCATAGCAGTCCACATTTTCATACGTAGCGTATACTGCCTTTCTTTCTTTTATTAAGTTTCTAGCACTTCCTCTCTTTACCTTTACGATTTCTCCTTTTTCTCCCACTTGACTTATGTTGTTTAGTAGAACGATGTACGTGTATTTATTTTCTACAGCTGCTATGTACGTTTTTCTCTTTATAGTGTACTTGTTATAATTTAGGTATGTGCTCATGCGTGCCCTTTGTGGGTTGAACACGCTGCTTATTCTGAGCATTCTTCAGGGGGGGTGGTCGTCGTGGTGGTGGTGCTGGTCGTGGTGGTGCTGCTGATCGTGGTGGTACTGCTGATCGTGGTGGTGATTTGGGTTCCTCACATGACCATGGTTAAGCGGCCGTTCTCGACGGGCCCCTGCTTCGTCCTGCTTTACCCTGCTTCGTCCTGCTTTACCCTGCTTCGTACTTCTTCGTCCTGCTTTACCCTGCTTCGTACTTCTTCGTCCTGCTTTACCCTGCTTCGTACTTCTTCGTCCTGCTTCCTCCTGCTTCGCCTTGGTTAGGCTTCTCAAAGGGGGTTATCAACTTAGTGGCACCGCATCTACGCATGCCTATGCTCAAGTCGCTCTTTATTCTTCTAATTTTATTATTCCCACGAACGCGAGCAGAGTCCCTTTTTTTTAGTAGCCCGCAAGCGGCTCTTTTCCCCATTCGCCTGCGTCAAAAGAGTGTGACAATCATCGCTATCACTTTTGCACAGTGTGGAGAAAATATATTCGCGCTCCATTTTAGCGGGTCAAAATTGTGCCTCCTACCCGGCCAAATTTACCCCTTTTTTTTTTTTTTTTTCACATGCTGGTATGTGGCACATCTCTGTGCAAGGCGCACTACACGTCGAGAGAGGTCTCTCCGACCCTTCTTGAACATGCACATACACGTTTGCTTAAACGAGAGAGTGTGGAGAAGCGCTATTGAATTATATAAACGGCTCCCTTTTTACCGCCTCGCAAAAACATCACCCCTTACCCTTTTCTTACAGAACGGCGCTGCGCGACTAAGTGCTTCTTTCACTTGGCTATTTTTTGGACCAAACTGTTTAACGCGCTCAAATGTGAGAAGTAGCTGTATCCCCTCGTTACAGCCGCTACGAGAACTACGGCTGACACCAAGACCAGCGCCATCGTCGCTGCCACTTCTCCATCGCCTGCTCGCTCGGCCAAGCAACCTGCCTCAGAACCAAGCGCCTTCACAAAATGAGAAAGAGGCCCCTCTCCCATTTTGAGCTGCCCAACGACAAATGGAACTTAGTAAATTTTATATTAAAAAGGAGAGAGACTCTCCATTTTGGCGCTCGTTCGGAGAGGTTTCTCCCCATTTAGCCACACGTCCCTGCAACTCGCTTCTTAACACATGGCTTCTTAACGCATCGCTTCTTAACACATGGCTTCTTAACGCATCGCTTCTTAACACATCGCTTCCTAACACATCGCTTCTTAACACATCGCTTCTTAACACATCGCTTCTTAACACATCGCTTCCTAATACGCCACTTCCTAACACGGCGCCTCCCCCCGCCGCAGGTAGACGACAGCCTGCTGTACCGAATCGTCAAAGACGCGGAAGACAAAATTTACAAGAAGATTTTCTCGTTCGACCTGGACAACACCCTAATCCTGTCCCGCTCCTTCTTCAAGCCAGCGCAAAACGAGCACGACTACATTTTTTACGCTGACGTAATCGATTTTCTAAAAAAAAAAAAACAGAAAATTACAAAATCATTATTTTCTCCAACCAAAAAGGAGTAAGCACCGGAAAAATAAGTCTTCTAAATATAGTCAACCGGGTAGATGACGTCATCGACAAAATAGGGATCCCCTTGGAGTGTTACTTGGCACTAAAAAATGACAAGTACAGGAAGCCAAGAATTGGCATGTATAACTTTGCCATGCAAAATAATAAAGCCCAAATTGATGAAATCATTTATGTAGGGGATAATGCCAACCGAATTTATGATGACCATTTCAAGACAAAATTTATTAATCACCTCAAGTGTGTGTATTCTCAAAATAAGGTGAATATCAATATAGGCGAAATTGCAAAGAGGTTGAAAAAGGACTACACAGACACAGATTTGAAGTTTGCCCTGAATATAAATGCCACATTTTACACCCCCGAGGAGCTGTTCCTGAACATAAAAAATAATTTATCAGCCGAGTTTCCCTTCAACCCGTGTAGCTTGCTCAAAAATGTAGATAACAAACCAAATGAGCAGGACGCTCAAAGTGACTTGCGCCGCTTGGTTCGACCGGATCTGCACCTGGGGGGGGAACAACATGAAGCCGCCCCCCAACAAAGTGGCACACAAAATGGAACGAAAAATGAAGCTGCCTCTCCACAAAATGAAGCAGCCTCTCCACAAAATGAAGCAGCCTCTCCACAAAATGAAGCCGCCCCTCCACAAAATGAAGCCGCCCCTCCACAAAATGAAGCCGCCCCCCCACAAAATAATCTGCAACACTCCCCGCCGCGGGGTGAACAATATTTGGTGCTGCTAATTGGCCCCCCAGGGTGCGGAAAAACATCCCTTTGCAAAAACTACTTTGCAGATTTTGTTAACATAAATTTAGAGGAACTGAAAACAAAAAATAAACATATAGATATGATCAGACAAACTATTACAAGCGGGAAAAATGTCATAATGGACAACGCAAATATGTACGTAAAAAACAGGCTAATTTATATCACGGAGGCCAAAAAAATAAATCCCAACTTAAGGGTTAGCGCCATTTTCTTTCAATACTCCAAAGAGTTGGTTTTTCACTTGAACAACTTCAAAATGATTACTGATGAGGAAAATATAATGCACGAAGTTCCGACCATTGCCATTCACTCCTTTTATAAATATGTGCAAGTTCCCTCCGAAAGTGAAAACTTCGACCGAGTCGTAACTCTGCATGATGAGCACTTTGTGCCATCCGATTTGCAGAACGAGGAGCGCCGAAAGTTATTTTTTTCGTACTTGTACTAACTATCGGGGTGGCCACGGAGCAAAGGGCCGGGCGCGCATTATGCGTGGGGTGTATCGCTTCTACATCGCCGCCTCTAGTTGCGGTCCCTCCAGATTGTTCATTTTTTTTTTTAGCATACTTTTGGCAAATTTGTTAACCACGAAGTTTAAGTTGTGACTGCTGCTGTTACTTCCCTTCCCATCCATTGCCTGCACCGGATTCCTCAAGTGGTCAATCAGCAGGTTGATGAATTTATCCTCGGTGATACCTAAAAGGGAGGGAAACGTGTCGGAAGGAAAATAATTAATCGGAGTGGAGACTTCTTTCGGAGTTCTTCGCCATGGAAACGAAGAGATGGCAACTCCCTCACGCGGTGACTATAACGTGTGGCAATCCCCTCACCCGATGACTCTAACACGTGGGAATCCCCTCACGCGGTGACTCTAACACGTGGACACCGCCTCACAACTCACCCAAGCTGTCCGCGATGGCCCTCCCCCCGTGAAAAATCACGAACGTCACGGGCAGGAAAAACGACGGCACGTCTTCGTAAGCCTCCCGTCCGGCCTTCATATCAACCGACTTCTTAAAAAGCGTGCACAACTTGTAACCGAAATGCAGGGAAGCCTCCGTTGCGCCATTTGCAACTTTCTGTAGTGATTCGTAGTACCTAAATAGGTACACATCCATTCCGCTAATTAAGTAGTAACACGATAGAGCGATTAAATAAATGAGCGTCCGGTTAATCAGGTTTTTTATCATCTGCGTGCACTCGTATGTCGGTACACACTGAACTATTTTTTCGTTAAAATAAACGCATAACTGGTCGAAGAGGGAAAACACATCAGGTGTACCCAGGGCGCTATAATTATTTTTAAAGTACCAAATAGATTTTTTCTCAAATGGCTCAAAGCATTCGTAAATACACGAATTAACAACATTGTTCAGCTCACATAATCCTTTTTCTAATTCGATTAAATCGAAATAATTTTCTTTTTTTCTGTTTTCCTTCTGCTTAATGAAAAAGGGCGTAATTTCGTAATTCCCGTCATCATCACTAATGTTATACGAATCGTTCAATTGAAACGAGTTAAGTTTCGCATCACTGAAGAGGCTAATTTGGAAAGTCGCCACGTTTTTTTCAGCGCACTTGCTCATTTGTTCGGTCCCATTTGGACAGGAGCCATTGAGTTGATCTGCTCTACACGATATGCCGCTTTCCTCCTTATGGTCCTTCCTTTCAAACGACATGTTCATTTCTGCGTGTTTTTTTTTCGTCTTTTCTTTTTTCTCTCCGTGATTTTCCCACTCGATAAAATCGTCATTTACGCCATCATCAGGGGATAGCACAACATCTCCGAAATAATTATTTAAATGGTCTTGTGAGTTGAAAAATTCCTCAACTGATTCGTCAAAGCAGAGGGTGATTAAATCCTTCCCTGAGGAGTCCCTCTTTGGGGGGTAGTTCCCCACCCGGGGGTCATCAACCTCTAGCGATACCAAACTGTCCGCAAAAAGGTTCACCTCACCAGGCGCTTCAAACGACGCTCCCTCCCCATAACGGAAGCTCCTCCCCCGATAAGTATCCATTTTTATCCGCACAATTTTTCTCTTCAATTTGGCCAAACAACAAATTAAGTATCGCAGAAGCTGTCTGCTAATAAGAAAAAGCTCCAAATTGTATTTCAACTTTTTCGGAACATAATCGATCGTTACAAATTTATTTTGCATATCCATTTCGATCAGCACATTAACATTTTGCTTTAAGTTATTTAAATTGTTACTGAGGAGAAGGAGAGAATTATTGCAAGAGACGGTAATTTTTCGAAAAATGTGTGGATAATAAACGTGCGTAAAAAGTTCTTTAAAAAATGCCTGTACATAATTTTTAATATCAAAAATGGTGGGGAAGTTGTAATAATTTTCGTACTCCATGGAACTTCTTATATTTCCTTTCTGGAATAGAAGTTCCACTAGGTTGATCAGTTTGTTCATCGAAGTGAAAGTTATTTCTTCGTATTCTCTACTGAACAAATTTAAAAGGACATCTTTTTTTTCGTGTCCTTTCATATCGACCTTCTTCTGGACAATGTGCACAAATTCTCCTATTAAATTTAGGACAAATAGCATGTCTTCCTTCATCACCAGCTGGTTTATTTTGTTTCTTATTAGTAAGTTAACATAGGGCAGATAAAATTCTGTGTACACATGTACAGTGTTGCATTTGTGTGTGTCCTTATCCCATGTATTGAAATCACTGTTGTTATTATCACCTGTTTTTTTTTCCCCTTTCCATTTTTCCATCCGAATTTCTTCCTCCATGTTGTAATTCTCCTTAATAATTTCATTCAAGTAGTTCATCTGATCGATACCATTTTTACAATTCTGTAGAATTGCGTATAAATATGTTTTTCCGTTTTTTCCCCCATTTTTTATTTTCAAAATGTGGACATTGGCTTCCTCAATTTTGTTGTTTATTATTTTTTTTAAACACTCCTTTTCGGCATGTACATTTTTAAAAGCATTTAAACAATGCTTTACTTTTCTCTCATGATTCTCGTCCTTAAAAAAATCGGCCGATAAATACTGCACGAACAAACTTATTATGCTATCCTCATACGCCTTAATCTTTTTTTCCTCTAGCGCTACAATGCATATATTTTGCACACTATGCTGGGAAATGAACCGTTTTATACTGCTTATCCGTTTTAAATAACTCTCCAGGGTATCAAAGTCAGGGGTGGTCAGTAGATTGGGGTACTTCCTATCCTTGCCACTCCTATGGAGGGTACTTTGACGCAGGTCATGTACATCGAATGGTTCTCCCTTGGAGACACTCAGGTCAATTACATCCGTTGGAAAGACACCCAAAATGTTGTTCTCTTTCATTTCATCACACAGTTTTTTTATCTCCACATGGATAACTTGGTATAATTTTAAAACTTTCTCAATTTCGATTAAACACCTTTTCTCGATAATTAAAGACAGAACTTTGTTCTTTTTCTCCCTCAGCAATTCGTAACTTGTTTTATATTTCCTCGATACATCCTCTAAATCGTCAGAGTTCCATTTTTTTAATTTCCTCGCATTACTCATTTGGTCAATATATTTGTAAAAGTACTCATACTTCTCCTTAGCTATATCGTTGATAAAATTGTTTAGTGTGTTTATTTTATCATTTACAAAATCGATAGTGTTGTTTATTTTTTTTTCACTAGAAACATCTTTTAGGATGTCTTTCAGTTCTAGCTGGAAAATATCGTTGATGATTTCGTTCCTTTTTTTATGCCCTTCTTCTCTGCTGTTTAGGGAGTCCCCCTTTGGGGGGTGGGACACACTGCCCTGTTTCGGCTCCCCCAGTAGCATTATATGTGTATGTCGCTTTACGTGCTCATTCGTTCTCCTCCCTTCCTTGCCTCTCTTTCCTTTTTCCCAAGGCAGCGTATACTTCTTCCAGCTTCTCCTTTTTAATTACTTCCCCCTTTGGTAATTTTCCGCGGAGGGAACAACTTGGGGCCCCAAAACAACGCTGCCTCCGATGCGCAAACTCAGCCGTGGAAAGATCGAACACACGTTTTTGTAACGCACCGTGCCGTTGGTTTATGCGAAGGAAAGTTACACTGCAGAGGCTGCAATCCAGGAGAGACCAATTCGTTTAAAATGACACACGTGGGAAAGTTCGCCAGTGCGTGCTGGCCTATTCGCTTATGTATACAATACGGATGTATGACCACGAGCGCGCGTGTATAGCCTTTTTTGTGGGCTAAACCCCACCGGGGGGATTCTCAAAACGGAAAAAAAAATAAAACAAAAAAAAGGGAAAAATGGTGAAGAAGTTGCCACAAGGGTCAAATTCTTTTCCTAAAAAAAAAAAAAAAAAAACTGCTCCACTGGGAGTATTCACCTATCGATGCATGGGCAGCATGAAATTTTCTTCCCAAGCTATGCCTTCCTCGCTTCTATAATTTCCACCCCTCCCTCGATTCGCTTAAAAAATGAGCAATAAGCTAGCAGCCCATTCTGTTGTACTCATAATGTACAAAAGTAGTATCGCCATAGCGCAGCTTCGTACATTTACATGTACATGTAAAAAATTGCGCCAATGCGGCATATGGAGGATCCCTTTGACAGGCGCGCAAAACTGATGACTCTCCTTCGGGTTACTCCTCCAAACTTACTGAAAAAAACAAATCCTTCTTCCAATACGAAAGGTGCCTACACATGGAGCCATTCTTCCCCCCATATTTCATTTCTTCCCACAGAAAGTAGGCTGAATTAAACAGTACACAATTTGGGTACAGGTTAAAGGTGACTCTTCTTTTCCCCCCAATAGAATTACCTCCCCTGAATTCGTGCGAAGCGTGTAAATCGTTGGTGAGGACAAAGTCTCCATGCTTAGCCACGTAAAAGCACACATTCTCGTACGCCATGAGGTAATAAATATCCATGACATAATTTAATAAAATAAAAATGCGCGTAATTTCTGTTCTACGTTTTATCTGTTCACCTGTGTAGTAGTACATTAACAGCCTTTTTAGCTCTCTGAAGAAGCGATTACATAATAGCTGTAGTAAGATGTGAGAATTGCTCCCTTTGCCATCCCTCCTCGGGGGAATGTTTTCAATGAAGTACTTTAGCAGCTTGTGTGAAAAGGGAAAGTGCAGAATGGACCTCCCCCTCAGCTTATTTTTAGTGTTCTCATCGCTTACTGGCTCGAAGTGGATGGTGTTTCCCCCGAGTGTTTCTGAGTTGGCTTCATCCGCGTCTATGTCTGCGTCTGCTTCTTCCGCTGCTTCTGCGGCTTCTCCTGCTTCTGCTTCTTCCGCCTCTTCTTCTGCTACCGCTACCGCCGCTACATGGCGTCCGCGCCGGTGAAGCGGCTTAAAATTTAGCACAAGCGCGAAGGCCACGTCAGGGTATACGTAAGTAGCCCCGCTGTGGTACGAACACATGCCTGACCGGGTCATATACTTTTTAAAATATTCCCAGTCCGACTTTATGCTATTTATAATGGTGAACGGTTGCATATACATATCCATGTCCATGAGGCTAAGCACATCTTTTAAAATTTTTCTGTTCCTTCGATGCTTCCTATCGAGTGGCGGTAACAATGCTTCTTTTTGTTTATGCCTCTCTGATTTTGTTTTGCCCGAATCACCATAATGGGAAATTACCTCCCCCTCTCGCCTCTTACTTTCAAATAGATCGACCAATGAGTTAATTATAACTCCACGAGTGAAGTAGCAGATGTGATTTGCCCCTATCTTACCCCTCCTGTAAAAATCGTAGCTTCTTTTCCTCAGTTTGTAATGGATAACAGCGTAAAAAAGGTACTTGAGGAGGGAAGCCATTTTATGCTCCCGTAGGGATCGAAAGGGAGTACCCCGATAATTCATCTTTAGCAAATTAGTAAAAACGTATACACATGATGGGACACAGATATTGTAATGGGAGAGGTTGTTGTCCTTTCGAATCACTTCAATCTGTTTTACGTAAACAAATTTGTATATATTAAGCCTGCTGACCTTCACACAGTTTTGTTTTTCTTTCCCTTGAGGGCAATAAAAATGGTAGAAGCAAAACTTGATAAATAAAAAACAAATGTCGAAATTTTCCTTCATTTTTTACATATATTCGATTTTGGTTTTTGTAAATGTATTCGTCATAGAATGTTTTAAAAAAGTTCGCTACCTCCCGTCTTTCTTCCAATAAAAAGGAAAGATCCCTCGTCTCTTCCAATTTTTTGTTTTCCCTCCCATAAGTACAATCACACCAATGAGGGTCATTACTTTCTGCATGTTTGGCACCCCCGATATTATTTTGAACCTCCTGCTGCTTCCTCTCATTATTGAGCTTACGTTCCTTCTTGTGCCTATCCCCCCTGAGTCGTAATTTCTTTTCCGAAAGATACTTAAAAATTATATCACTTTTTTGGTTGCACTTTTTAGTTATTGTTTTTGCCCTTCTTTTACAAGCTTTCCACCTTTCAATGACACATTTTTTTAAAAGGTGGTAGATATCGTCTAGGGGGAGAGTAGCCCCATCACTGTCACTCCAATTTGTGTTACCTTTACTGTGATTATTCCTTCTCCTAAAAGCAAAATTGATGATCTCTAGATTGTGACTCAAATTAAAATATATGTGGAACCTTTTGCTGAGCTTCTCAAAATCGAATGCTCGGCTAGCCACAAAAAGGACGTCCTTCCTATCATAGTTATTTAAATCTTTTATAATGTTTAAATAGTCAAAAGTGTTCATAATATGTTCCTCATTTATCGTGATGAATAAATTTTTTTTCTTTCTAAAAAGTGACTTACGCGGGTTGGAGTTTGCCCTTTTAAATGTACACTTAGTTGTATTCAGAGCCCTATAGAGAAATGCCCTACCACTGGGATCTTCCTTTCTCTCTTCGCTGACGTCAATGTTGATTATTTTTTCTCCTCTCCTTCTGTTCCTTTTCCCCATTAGAATTCTATACATGCGCACAGTAGACTTCACCAAAAGGAAGGACCTCCTCAAATTGATGAAATAACTTATGTACTTTGTTTCCTTAATTCGTAGGAGCGCGCCTTCTACGATATTGATGACGGTGCTGGAGTTGGCTCCGTCCTTCTTGGGATAGCTCCTGGGCCAGTTCGTTCCCCGCTTCGCTCCCCCCTTCGTGCGCTCCGCCAGGTACACCCCATTTCCGCTTCCCCCCCCGCACGCGCACGGACTGCCGCCGTCCGCTGCCCCACTCGCCGCGTCGCTCCCCACCCCTAGATAATCACACATCTCGCAGTACGCCCTTATTTTGCGAAACAAATCATCGCCATACTCACAAAAGTTTATCTTCAAGTAGTCAAAATGGTCAGTCCTTAAGCCTTCCCCTAAACCGAACTCGTAATTAATAAACTGCAAATCATCTCGAGTTAAAAAAATTGAAGCTTGACATACATCCGTGTCTAAAAAATTTTTTTTAAACTTTTTTTTCAGCGCATCGTAATTTCTATTTGTCAGTTTGGAGAAAATAATGGGGACGTAGGACAGAAGTTCCAACCTGTTGTAATTCCACACGATTTGTTTGTTCCTCCGCGGGGTGCTGGGGTTGCAGTCTCCACCGCCGCTGCCGCCGCCGCTGCCGCCACCGCTGCTGCCACCACTGCTGCCACCTCTACCGCCACTACCATCGGTGCGTCCCGATTTAAAGCTCTCCACGCAGCTTATACAATTCAAGAAGGTGGTCTTTCCGCTATCCTTATCCCCACATAGTAGTATGTCCATGAACCTTATGTCATTCACAATGTTCGTAGTTACCCTGTTCGCTGTCACCCTGTTCGAGGTTACCCTGTTCGCAGTTCCCCTGTTCGCGCCGCTTCTCCCTCTCCCTTCCCTTTTGGTGCCCTTTTTGCTTCTCCCCCCAGGGGAAAATATATTTAGTTGGCGAAGCACCCCCCCTTTTTTCTCGCACACCTTTAGTACGTTACTATCTATATCTAAAAATTCTTCGTCATACTTTTCGTCATTTTTATAGGTATATATTTCCTCATGATAACCGCCTTCACGCTTCCTCCTTTTTGTGTTCATTTAAAGAAAACGAATTGACTAATCTGTTGGTACCACCAACTTGGATACCGCAGTTGCTAACGCGATGTCAACATGCGAGGATTCTCTATCAGTATGTGGACGCGCAGTATGGCTCATCCTAACTCTACCCCCTTCAGCATTAGGGGAGTGGAAAAAATATCACTTCGAAGTGGTACTTTTTTTTTTTTTTTTTACTATATCCACGTGGAGTGATACTATATTTTTTTTTTTTTTTTTTTTTTTTTTTACATG
>NC_020404.1:318464-331869 GCF_000321355.1 Plasmodium cynomolgi strain B
CCCCTTTTTTTTTTTTTTTACCACTTCTGGGGCGGGGAAAACAAAACGTTAACGAGGGACTCGTGCAAAAAGGACAAATTATGCTTGAGAGAAACATAAAAGTGGGACTTACAGAGATACATGTGATCTATATCCAAGCAGGTATGAAACAACTGGATGAATAAAATAAAATTAGAAAAATATTTACTCAACAAAAAATTCGCAAAGGGAAATGTAAAAAGAACTTCATTAATTTTGGAGCTAATCCACCTATCAATTCTGTGCTTGGTAGATTTTAACCACAAATAGCAAAAGGAAAAGGGACATATTTCTATGTCATCATCGCTGTTATTCTTTGTGTATATAATTATTTTCTCTATGTCATTAATTTTTAAATATTCATTGGAGAAAAAATCTTCATAAAATTCATTCGATTCGGAGAAAATATTTTTCGTCAACTTTAGGGGGTATGTAACTTTATGTATGCATTTGTTTACAAAGTGCGGAAGAAGAAAAAGGAGTAGCCATTCCTTCGTTTCTTTGTTTAAGCTACTAGAGTACAGCTCCACAAGCTTTGTGTTGTTATCTTGGTATAAGGCATTATACAGGATGTACAATGCTAAAGTGCGCATGGGATATATTTTTACACTTAACACAAAACAGCAATCCTTTATTTTCATATGATCAACATTTCGAATCTTATTTTCCTTCCACTCTTGGCTGTCTCTCCTATTATGTGAGTTGTTCTTCGCACTACTGGGCCCACTGTACAGCTTAGCAAAAAGGCACTTTTTTTTTTTTTTTTTTTCGCGTATTGTACAATTGGTGCCATATTCACCACACCTTGTCCCTTTACTATTCATTTTGTTAAGGACAATTCCGATCGATTTTTTTTCCACCTCCCCTCTCTCTTTCATTGCTATGTTTTTCCTCATTTTGTTGAACTCCTTTTTTATGTTCCTCCCAATTTGGTATCCAAAGTAATCAGGGTTATGAGGCCACACAGGAAAAAAAGCTGACGTGTAATCACCCTCCTTGGAAATATTATATTTCACATCAGCTAGCAGACATTCCTCTAAGTAGACTTTCAAATTCACATCAAAACAGTTGTAGTAGTTTATTTTATTTTCCTTCGAGCTAACTCTTATTCCCAGGTAGGTAACATCCTTAACATATTTATCGGTGTCACATTTTTCTTCTTCCTTGAAACACAGCGTTAGGTAGGAATCACCCCTGGGGAGGGTTTCAAATGTGGGAAAAAAAAAAAAAAATGGAAATGCATTTATTTGTCACATTTGGGGGATGAGCCACAGTTATATATGATGTGACCCCCACCAGTGTGTGCTACGCTCCGGTGGAGCCATGGTGAGAAACACCCCTTCTGTTGGGAGGGCTAAATCAAATGCGTGTATTGTTTCCCCCCCCATGGGGTGTGTGTGGGGGAAACAACTCGGGGAGCCTGCCATCCCATCACCATCACCAGCAAATGCATTTGCGCATAGATGTGTGCACCTTAGCGCGCAGACTCGTGTGGGAACACTCAAATGGCATTTCTCTATGAAGCCTTCTCGCTGTCTACTCTGCCCCTCCATATATTGCCCACTCCCTCCCCACTTCCTCTCCACTTTCTCCCCACTTCTCACCTTTGGAAGGAGTCCTCCTCCTGCGAGAATAAATCGAAGGATACGTTCGGCACGCAGTCCAGCGAGTGGAACGTTTTGGTGTCTCTCCTCTCGTCGCAGCCAATCACGTTGTCACCCCCATCTACGTTGTCGCCCCCTTCTACGTTGTCACCCCCATCTACGTTATCAACCCCGTCTTCGTCATCAACTCCGTCTTCGTCATCACCGCCGTCTTCGTCATCACCGCCGTCTTCGTCATCAATTCCGTCTTCGTCATCACCGCCACCCGCGCCGCCCCCCTGGTGGTACCCGCTCTGGTGAAAGGACTCACTCATTTTGCCGTTAATGCCAAAGTTCATTTCGCCTGATTTGTCGAAGCTGTAACCCAGGTCCCCTCCTTCCTCCTGATCGCCCCCAAATGAATAACCGCCACACGCACTCGTCGTGTCATTCGACTCGAATAAAAGATTGTTCAGCATATTCAAATGATGCGTTTTATTTTCTCTCAACCTTCTCTTAACGGTAAAGTTGTTCCCATAATACACCTCCTCCTTTACGTACAAATCGGTCTTTTCCCAAATTTTGTTTAAAATATTTCGTACCCCTGTTTTTTTAAACTTGCTATTTTTTATATACACGTGGGTAGTATTTTCCTTCCGTTCCTTGCCCTTCCTCTTCATGCGATTACTCACCAAATGGTTACTTTGGTTAATCAGGGCCCCCCATTCTGCCATGGTTACATCTTCCATGGTTACATCCGACGAGTTGTCCCTTTTTCTGCATTCGCACCCATGTAAGCCCTTCTTCCTACCCCCCCTTCTAGCTTCTTCCCCCCCATTTGTATTTGAAAAAAATCCGAACAAAAATTTCACCACCGAATCAGTAGACGGCCTAATAATCTTCAAGTCAGCAACAATGTTGTTCACTAATCTGAGAGCCTTACATCTATCATATAGAAAAAATCTTTTTACAAAGCTCCCACCATTTTTGCTAAAGAAAAAATCGATAAAGGAAGGATCCAAATACAAGAAATGATACACAAGGTCAAAGAATATTCCCACATTTAGAACCTTCCTTGTAAATATTTTTTGAAAAAAAATGGCATTACATAGCCATTCGTTTATAGTCACCTTATTAGATAGCCTTTTTAAAAATGCATTGTCATATAGATAGCCGTAAAAGTCCAGAGCCTTTATAACCGTCTTGAAGTTTCCTCGGTTAATTTTCTTTATGATGTCATGCGAAAACAAAATCCTTGATAAGTCAAAGTCAACGCCATGTTCGTTCATGTTGAGCAGATTGTTTCTACTGTATGTGTTCAAAATTATTTTAAAGTAGCCATACTTATTCATATATTTCCGATTTATCTCCAATGTTTTTTTTTCCCTCTCGTATATTAGCTTTACCCTTTTTAGCAGGCTGCTCCTTGTTTGTGACTTACACGGGATTCTCCCTCCTCGTGGGGGGTTTTCCTTGTAAATATCTCCCTTCTGAGGGATCTTCACACAATTTGGGCCCTTTTCCACCAACTCGGCATTATATAAAGAAGACTTTTCCAAAGGGCAATTTTGACTTCCATTTATTAATCTGTGTTCCTTTCTACCCTCCTCAATAGGGTTATCCATTTTGTGATATATTTCCACTCCTTCGCTCTGCACCCTCCCATCATTTTCGTATTCCAATTGGTGTATCCCTTTTTTGAGTGATCCCTTCTCATCGCAGAACACCGATTTGTACTCCTCTAAAATGAGCCTTTCTTCAGACGGGCTAACAAGTTGATACTCCGAGAGCATGTCAGTGTGGCTGTCTATCTGTGGATCTCCCCCTTTTCCTTCTTTTTCATTCATTCCTGTGTGTAACTGCTTCCCTGTTTGGCCCCCCTCACCAACTGTTACACCCTTTCTGTCTAGAAAATTCACTCCGCAGTTCATCAACTCTCCTTTGCTTGCAAAGCTATCCGCACTAATGAGGCTCAAAATCTCGTTGTGAATGCTCTTAATCCTTTTCTTTTTATCGATAATACTATTTTTAACGACACTCCTGCTCTCGTTGAACACATGTTTAACGGCCTTTCTCAAAGTGCCTTCACTTCTACCATTCCTACTACCATTAGCACTACCTATGTTTGACCCCTTCTTCTGTTTGGATTCCCTTTCCTCATTCATTTCCTCCTCACACCTTACAGTCTCGGTACTCGCTTTATCTTCACCAGAATAGTGACTGTGCTTATTGGGCATATTTTCCCTTTGACTATCATAAGGATCCACAGTGGCTGACTCATTTGTTGTATTTTTTCCATTTTGCTTATCTGATTTTACAGAACTGCGTCGTTTTTTCAGTGTGGAGTTGTGGTCCCCATTCCTTCTTTCACTTCCTACCTCTAAATTATTGCAGTAGACGGGACATAACCCATCCTTATCATTCCCATAATGAGCAGTTATTTCTCTATCAAAACTAATTTGAGCATTTTTTTTGTCTTCTCGAATGGCATAGCCACCGTTTAATTCGTTTTCCCCTTTATTGCTCTCCCTTTCCTCTTGCTCATTCAAAGGCGAAGAAGTATCACTTTTCTTGTTAACAGCAGGATCGGCTTCTCTCCGATCTCGTTCTACTTCCTCTTTTGAACTATCCGTTTTGTCCTCCCTTTGAACTAAATTACCCGTAGGAAGTTCTTCCCTTCTGTTAACTTCTTCAGCTGAAAACCTCCTATTATTATCCTCCTCATTGTGGTCACTTTCAATGGGCTCTTTTCCATCCCTTTCCCTTTCAACGTCGCTTTTACTTTTCGAATTACTCTCCGATGGGACATGTGCCATTTCGTGTAATAGCGTCTTCCTTTTCTTGATGAAAGGTTTTGCTATATTCTTTTCCAGGTTTTCATCTGCTGAGCCATTTTCCTCCTTTGCTTCTTTCACTCTCATTTTTTCATCACTCGGGTTTTCCCCTTTGGGGTTTTCCTGAACACGGTTAGAGCTTCTAGCTGGGCTCCTATCGCAACCCAAACTAGTCTTCTCATTATTTTTGTAAAAATCCTTCATTTTGAGAAAAATTTCTTTCTTGTACTGCTCACCCGCTTGTAAGGCCCTGCACTGGACTCGCTTCTTCTTGCTATCGGATTGCTCTCTGTGTGTCCCAAAAATGTGAAGCGAATTCTTTTTCTCAACGCCCAGAGTTTTTTCCACTGAATGCACGTCGTTTGCGTCGCACAAGGGGTCCTTTGAGTTGCGCATCATCGTGCCACGGCAGGTCAGCCTGTTAGCGTGTTAGCGTGTCAACGTGTTAGCGCATGTGCCTAAGAGTTCGTTAGAGTCGCGAATCGAAGCGCTACCGAACCGCTAACCTAACCGCTAACCGAATCGCTGATCGAAGTTGCCTCACATCCTACGCAAAGCGCGGCTGCAGAAACAGGCCAACGAAGACAGCGAAGAGACGAACAATCTAACAAGTTAACAAATTGGCAAGCGAACAGGTATCGCTTAATTAAGCAGATTTACTAAGAAGGATAAAAAAAAAAAAGGTGTTATCGAAAAATGCAAAGAGTTCCTAATTTGCACGCCCAGCGTGGCCAGCTTTGTGACACATGCGTGGCGTGAAATCCCGTTTTTTTTAAAAAAACAAACTATCCAGCTGTTTAGTAAAAATGAACTTCTTTTTCCCCAAAATGTGGTGTCTACACTCCGTGCGAAGTTACTATGCGCGTTTTTACATCCCGCTTAACCGTTGCGTATGATACAGGGGAAGTGCCTTTTCTACACTTTCCTCGTCATTTTCCTCGCCATTTTCCCCGTCATTTTCCTCATTTACTTTTTTTTCCACCGTGCACTGATTCACGCGTTGCGCAACGTAAACGGCGCGGACAAAACGTACACCTGAAAAGTTCACCCAACAACGTATGCATCTTTTTTTTTTTTGTTGAACATCCCAATTAGGCACCTTCGCAGTTCCTCCCAAGAGGGCCCCTTCCGACCAAAAAATGGTGTCTACTCAAACGTGTTTGCAACAATGTATATGCAATACGTAACACATATGCGCAACTCAAAAATAAATAAAAAGTAAAATGAGACATGTATAGCAGGCCACATGCCTCGCGATATAACAAAAAAAAAAAAAAAAATTTCAATGAACTGGCTTCTTTCGCCCTTTTTTTTTTTTTTGCTTACTTCCTCGCTCATATATCCAGCCGAATGACATTCACAAAGTTGTAATACTTGTCAGAGCAGCCAAGAATGCCGATCAAATCATCATTCGAAAAGAACTCCTGATTTAGTAAGGAAAAGGCTTTCCGTGCATACAGAGCTATTTTAAAATGCTCGTCACTACACTCAGAAACGAGCCTATTCACAAAATCGTCATGTATGCTACTTTGGAAATAATAGTTGATTGATATTTTTTTATCGTAAAGGATTAAGTCCTCCGATTTGTTAATATGAACCACATTGTCGTAAGAAAATTTTAATGAATTCTGATTCCTCTCGTAAAACTTCTGTTCGTATTTATTCAAATGCATGAATTCAATATTTTGGATCAAATCGTTGAAATGGATTTCCTTAAAAGTTACGCTCAAATTATCCGTAGCGCTGTTATCACTGTTAAATTTTAGCAAATTATTGTTTTCGATATTGTCTCCTTCACCACAGATGGGAGCTAATCTCCGAAGTATATTTTTCTTAAACATTTTCACATTTTCCTCGTACGGTATAGGGAGAATCAAAAAGACATTCACCACAGCGTTGATAATTCGAGGTAGTCTTTCCCTCAGCTGTGCTATGGCATATTGATCGAAAAATTCCATTTTTATTTCTCTCAAAATCGTGTCAAAGTTGTTCATGCTGCTGTTGGTCGTGCTGACACTTTTGAGGAAAGGAAAGCCCTTTTCTTCATCATCTCCTTCCCCTTCTTCTTTTCCCCCGGCACCGCAACCACCCGACTCCCTCTTTTTCTGCTCATACATACACAGATATATCAATATGTTGGAAAAGGCAAAAATGAAATACTTCAAGTCGTCCGAATTTTGGTAAATATAAAATATATCATTTAACCACTCATCGATGATGGAGCCAAATATATTTTCACTTACCAAAATGGAGAAAAAATCTTGTATGTCCATAAAAACGTACAGAGAGAGGGACTGATAAATGTATCTCTTCTTCTGTAACATCAGCAACGTTGCATACTTATGGTATTCATTTTCGGAACCGTTGAGAACCAAATTCTGGTTTATAGATTTCAACGTTTTTAGTAACATTTTTATGTGTTCCCTCTTTTTGTCCTTCAAAAGGAATATGTTAAAATAAACCGTGTTTAACAACTTGAGCATTTTATTTTCTCTATTCTGGTCTCCATCCCCCCCGTTGATGTTCCCCTGAGAGGAGCCACTACTATGCACGTTGTTGGTGGTGCCTCCACCGTTGGGATGGCTCCACTTATTTGTATCACTTTTCATATTCGTTTCCTTATCCTTATCCTTATTGTTCTTCTTCTTCCTCCTACTTTTTAATTTTTTTTTTTTGTTCAGAAAATAGTTTTTCATCTGCTTGTAGAAAAGAATTTCCCCTTTCCAGCTTTCGCAATTCGTGCCAGTCTCGTACATGCTGTCGTTCATATCGCTTTTCTGAAATGAGATGTCGCTCGAAAGGCTCTTAGGGTTCTTTGAGTAGTAGCTTTGCATCGCATCTTCACTCGTGTGTACATTTTTTTCATTTTCCTCCTCGTCCACCTCGACATATATGCCCCCCCCTTCATCCGCATCTGGGTCATCCTCCGCCTCGTCGTCCGCGCCATCGCCCATGCCATCGCCCATGCCATCGCCCATGCCATCGCCCATGCCATCGCCCATGCCATCGCCCATACCATCGCCCATGCCATCGCCCATACCGTCACCCACACCGTCACCCATACCGTCACCCACACCGTCACCCATACCGTCACCCACTTCGCCGCATGCCTCTCCGTACCCCTCCCCCCCTTCCGCGCAATTCCCTTCCAAAAAGGCATCGTCCAGAAAAACAAACTCACCATTATTGCAATCCCTGCTGGCGCCACTCATTTCGTCAAACTTACTAAATGAATAATTCGAAACGACATCATCCATGTCGCTCAGCTGCGCACCGTCCTCTTCCTGAAGCAGGTCGTATGCCCTTCGCAATTTGCCCCAAAATAGGTAGGTAAAAAATATTTTATTCTTACCTAGCAACATAAATAGGTAAGACAACAAATTATTATACAAATACAATCCACATATGTGCAAAGTACAATTATTGCAAAAATGTTGTTCATTCAAATTTTCTTCTGACAGAAGAATTAGAAGCAAACTAATTTTTCGAAAAATTTCTACTAGAGAAATATTCAAACTATTTGCAGTGAATGGACTTTCCTCTGCTAACGAAAAGAAGAAGTAAAGAACATCCCTCCTTATCACATTGCTGAAAAATTGAAATAGGTACACAGGAATGTTCGCTACCTTTTCCAATTTAGTTACTTCCCTCAGCTAAATACATTAAACCCCTACAAAATCCCCCCCCCAGAGTATAAAAAATAAAACCAAAATATTTTATAATGGAATAAAGAATTCTTTGTAAAAATGTGCAGTATGTAGTATATCTCGTTTAGTATTTCCTCACACACCTGATTCTTCTTCACCGTCCTCACTATATTCTTAAAGTAGGCGATAAATTTTTCTCCCTGTAGTATTTTGATTATAAGGACATCCTGTGTACTACTAGCGTTTTTGTAATATTCCAGAAAAAAGGAAAAGAATTTCAATGCTTTCAAAAAGGAAGAATGCTCTTTGTCGCTACCAGAAATATGCGACGAACTCGTGTCCAACAAGGATTCGTTCAGCAAATTGATAAACAAAAAAATGTTGTTGTTAATCTCGTTTTGGTAAAATAACGATATAAAATTCAAAAACTGGTTTAAATTCCTCACCTCCATTTTTTCTATATAGTACTGAAAATTATGATACAACACATCATTGATAAAAAAGTCTGTGAAGCAGTTCACTTGGTTGTACAAATAACTGCTCCACATTTTTGTCTTATCCCACGTGTAGTCGCAAAGGGGGTTCTGTTCCCCCCTTAGGTAGCTCAAAAAGTATCTCTTCTCGTAATTCTGACTCAGAAGGATGCTCGCGTTATCTTCATAAAACTCATTGTCATGAGAATTGGATTCATTCTTTATGAATAAAATTAATAGTTGGAAAAATAAAAATGTGAAAACTTCCCTAAAATCATTGTAGAAAATTTGCCTGGGAATCCCATACTTGTACATTAAATTAATCAACGTGTCGAATGACTTAAATTTTAAGTGCTTCTCAAAATAGAACAGATTTATGAAGCAGATGTAAAAGAAAAACTGCAAAACGTTTTCGCTGAACCTGGTCATGCTGATGTATTCCTTTAACATCCACATTATTACTCTCTTCAGATTATTCGAGTAGGGGTGAAATATATTCACCAACATGTAGTTAAGAAAAAAGGATTTATCTCTGATCTTAAAGTCGGTCACAATCTGGTCAAACTTTTCGATTTCCTTATCGTCATTACTAATGTGCAGTTTGTACTTCTTCTTGTTTTTGCAGTACTCCTCGATGTAGTCGTCGACCGTTAAGTCTTCGCTTTCGCGACTGGTTCGGTTATCATGCTGGTCGGCGGGGGTGCCCGTAAAAGTAGGGGCCATGGGGGACATAGAAGTCGTGTGGGAAGTGAGACACGTGGGCAATGCGGCAGTCGCGGCAGTTGCGGCAGCCGTGGCAGGCACTCCAGACGCGGCGAACGCGCCAGATGTGGGAGCTCCCGCCCCGCCCAGTAACACCCCCTCGTCTATGGCGCCGCGTAGCACCCTCGTGATAAACACCCATTTGTAGTACACTAAAAACATAAACAGGGAAAAATACTTGTACAAATTTATGTCGTTCATGATGAGGCAGCTGAAGTTTAAGTTGTGATTATTCTGCATGCTGTACAGATCTTTGAAAATGAGTTCCTCCTGCGAATACTTATACAAGGGCAAGTTCTTAATGATAAAAATCAAGCTGTTAAATGTGTCACTGTTTAATAAATAAAACGACGAAAGGTCCACCTTGTGTTGTATGTCATTTTCCCTCATGTGCTTCTTTATAATCTCAGAAATGCAGGACATCACACTGTTTATGTAAATGTTGTGGTTCTTTGTTCTCATGCACATCTCAGCGTTAATTAAAAGGTTGCTCTTTTTGTAACAGCTAATCTCCACGACGTCCTTGGAGAAGTCCATCTCCTTCTTCACAAACATGTCGGGGTAAAGCACATGCATGTACTCGTTCTGGATAACTAAACAGGTTCGCAAGTGCTCCTTCACATTTGCGTCTAAGTAAAATATGATGTCGTAAAAATACTTATCCAACAACTCGCAAAATAGAAAAATGATGTAATTGACATACTTCTTCAATACGTTCTTCGATTTCGTGTCATCGTAATAGTCAGACAGGTACTTTCGGTACAGCGGGATTTTGTGGAAGCAAATGATGTACCTCTCGAACTTTAGATTTTCAAATAGAAGGCTTTCTTCCTTTTGCGGAGATTCGTTCGTGAAGAAATTCTGCCAGGGGCGGGAGCGGGGAGCGGGGGCGATATGGCTAAGCGGCACACGAGGGTACACGCGAAGGTATACACTCAAGGGCACTCTCAAGGGCACACTCAAGCGAACACTCAAGCGAACACTCAAGCGAACACTCAAGCGTACACTCAAGCCCACATCAAGCGCACACAATGGCGCACCCACATCAAGCGTACGCAATGGCGCAACCACCTCCGCGCGCGGTCGCGGGGCGCCCCTCCATGCTTACGTCGACGCACTCCACGTGGGAACTACTGCCAATGTGGACAAAGAGGCAGCCTAAAAACGCCTCGCTCAAAATGTTCTGCTTCACGAACATCTGCAAATGGTCGAAGGAAACTATCATACACAGGTAGTTCAGCGACAACGACAGGCACTTATCAGCGAAATTCAAGTAGTCAGTAAAGTCTACCACATATCTAATGTAGCAGATCAATTTGTCGTAATGCATTCTTTCCTCGTCTGTGTAATTCGTATTGATAATAGCTTTCAAAATGAGAAGGGCAATTTTTTCGAGGAATATTATGTACTTATTTTCGAAATTTTTTAGCAGCAATTTCCATGTCTCATTCATTTCGTCGAAGTAAATGGATCTGTACAAAAACATATTTAAAATTTTTAGGCACCACTTTTTCGACTTCAGCAGGATGATTAAGAATAGCCTATCTACATTGTGATCTTTGTTATGAATAAGTTCGCTTAAATTTTCATATGATGTTTCTTCCGTAATTTTGGCAACAGATATGGGTCCCTTAGCAGACGACTCACTCGTGTTAGTAAAATACAATTTATGTACGTAAGCATCCAAATCCATGTCTAATATGTTCACTATATTTGTGAATAATATTTCAAGTTCGTTCTTGATTAACTCTTCTGGCAAGCTGCTAAAATGACACAGTAAAGTTTTATATAAAAACTTCACGATTTTCTTCACCATAAACACGACGTATATACTCTCCATGTAATTCAACAAAGTACATAACAGTCGATTAAAAATCGGGAAGAATATCTTTATTATGTCCTTAAACCCTGCTAACAAATTTTCACATGGTATTTTTAAAGCGCTATATTCTCCCGTTTCTAGCAAGTCCTTATTGCTACTATTTATGTGTGAGATGAAGTAGTTGTGATATAGCACAGAATATGAATTATTGTTCTGCGTCCTCGGGATGTACTTCTTCACCATTTTGTTCATTAAAAACATGAGGGAGTAGAAGTTTTGAAAGTGTATGACCACTCGGTGGGTGTTGCTTACTCCGTTATTCCCCCCTTCTTTCATATTCTCCATTTGGCTAGCTGCAGCACCGCACTTCATCAAATCGGTTAGGCAACTCAACGTCGAGTTATAGTCACCGTTTATGACATTCGCCAAGTCGTTACTATTATAAATAGAAATAAAATTAAAGGTGTTGAAAATATCGCCTAGTAAATTTCCCCACTTGTAGGGGTAATCTATCAAAAATAGGTTAAAAAATATGTCAATGAAATATAAGCATATGTTAAACTTCTTCATTTCTACTATGCTTTTGTGCCTTTTAAAAGATCTATACATGTTCTTGTTAATGAACTCCATCAAGGTAGAAAACTTTTTGTTTTCATCACAGTTAATTACACACGAATTTTTAATCAGGAGCAAAATTTTTTCTTTCAAATATGCCCATTCCTTTTCGCTGATATGTTTCGAGGCATTCTCACCATTTTCGAGCAACTCAAAATTTTTGGAAATATCTTCACTTAAAAATTTAATGAACAGAAAGTTGTCACCTGCAATATGTGAATAAGTCTTGTCTTCCCATTCCTGGTTGCCGCTACTCCACGTGTCCTTGCGTAATATCTCCCCACTCCCTTTGCTATATATCAAACAGTTGAAGTTTTTTACTTCTTTTTTGTACTTACTCCTCTCGTAATCCTTTATGATGCTCTTTAGATATTTATTTACGTAATGAAAAATGTAATTCTTTAAACATATAATCATCATCAACCTTGTGAAATGGAATTCCTCTCCCTTCACATGGGAATTATTAATAGCTTGAATGATCCTAACAATGTCTAAGTTGCTGTCCTTAAACTTTTTAGAAATGTCATAACTGACATGTTTATCCTTTACCAGCTCGACAAAAATGTCCACATAGCGTTTTATTTCAACCTTGCAGCTGGTTTCCACGTCATGTTGGTAATTTGCACCTCCTTCCACATAGTTGGCTTCGAAAATGTTTAAGTGTTCCGTTTCGTCTATCTGCTCGTGGTAGTTATTTAGGTCCACAAATAACGTGTCGTTTATTTTGATAAAATTTTCCATTATCCTTCCGCGGCGTTTTTAAATGAAAATGAAGTGACAAACTTGCAGTGAACCTTGCAGTGAACTTTCAGTGGTTCTTACCAAGTTCACTTCAGGGTTACTTCCACAAATGAATCGAAGTTTAGTGAATTTTTAATGGCCTTATGCACTGAATCCTTTTTGCAAATTTTTGCAAAAGAATTCATTTGTTATGTATTGTAATATGATCCATTTCAGCGTGGTTTTTTTTTTCTTTATCCCCCACCCCTTGCGTATCTTTGCATTTATCCTGGCACTAACCCAGTATAACTGCACCTTTTTTTTGGTGCACACGTACGGTTGGCTGGTTGTTGTACACGTTAGCTACGAATTTTCTCTTTGTCTGTACAAATGCTTGTGTACCCCATTTGTCTCTCTCCACTATGTGCGATGGCGAGCGCGTAGTTTCTTCATGGAGGTAAAAAATATCTGTAAATTGTTTAATTAGTTACAGTGGCGTTGAAAAAAAAAAAAAAAAAGGGAAAGAAGTTAAATAATGCGCGTAAACTTAACACCCTAAAAAAACTCAAATGTGTAATAAGCAATTCACAATATATCTTCAATTCAGTGTAACCATTTAAGCGAATTAAGCACAGGGTTTTCCTTTTTCCCTCTTTTAATTTCTTTTACTTTTCCATGTTCTACGTTAATAAGCCAAGTTTTTTCAAATGTGCACAAGTGCAATGTTTTAAGACTTGCCTTGCGAAATTTTATTCAGCCAATAAAATCGTTACATATTTAAGATTGGCCGCACAAGGGTTCCGTGCGCAAAGGGGTTTCCTTGGAGTTTATTCACTTTAGCACATTTCACGCAATTTTTGCTCACTCATTTGTTTGCTCCTTTTAGTATTTATTTAGTAATTTATTTATCTATTTTATTTTATTTTTATTT
>NC_020404.1:332519-341381 GCF_000321355.1 Plasmodium cynomolgi strain B
TGAACAGGCAAGGTATTAAAAATAAAAAAAAGAAAAAATACTCATTGGCTAGCTTAAATTTTAATAGCTTTTCCTTTGGGGGGCTACTAAAGTAAAAAGTCTCTATTGGTGTTTTCTCAATAACTAAGTAATGTTTTTTTTTGGGGGTTAAAATTCTAGGATGTAAAAAATTACGGGCAGCTATTAAACGGTTGTGATTTTTTCTTTCTTCTTTCTCCCTCATTTTAATTAACACATTTTATAATTGTCAACACTACGGTATTCCCAGTCCATTTTTATTGCTATGCTGTCATTTATGTGAGTGCGGGATTGGTTCCCCTCATGAAAGATCCAAGGATGGCGTATGTCAAATTAATCGACAGAATAACTCCTCCGTTTGGGTAGAGCCACCCACGTGGGCAAACTTACCAGTTAACTTTTAAACGCACGAATTGCGCTGCTATTTCGCAGTTATCCAAATTGTCCCTACACACAAATTAGTAAAACGCGGATTTATTCGTTCAGACGATTTGTTCATATTAGCCATGGGTATCTTACACGCCCATCAGTCATAATGCCTATTCTTGGCACCTTCACTTTTTGCTGTTAAATATGTTGAGTTCGATTTCTTGCTATTCCCAGCTGGATTGGAATTATGCGCAGCGGCGGTACCCATTTCATTTCGTAGCAACGCATAATTGTCTATCCTATTTTTTGAGGCATAAAACATGCCACTCGTGTGGTCCATGTCGTTTGAATTGTTTTGCTTACTAAACCGTTCGTTCAGTCGTTCACCAAAGGGCTCACCGAAGGGTTCTTCGTACCGATTTCCAAACCGATCGCTTACCAATTTCGCGCTCCAGTTGTTCCTCTTATTATTGTGTTGTCCCATCGGTTGTCTATTCGACTTGTAAAACGTCGCGTTGTTCATTTCACTTCTCATGTAGTCATTCTTTTGTTCTCCAGCGTGATACTTATTCTTGTAAAATCCATTGTTGCTACTGAGCTTCTTAGTGGTTATGTTGCTACTTCCAAACCGTTTTCCCACTGGTCTTTTTTCGTAGTAGGTCTTTCTGTTGAAGTTGCCGTCGCTGGCTTTTTCCTCGCCCTGGTTGTTCTTATTGTGTGCGCTGTATTTTTTCACAGAGGGGGGGGCGTTTGCATCAGTGTTATTGTCGGTGTTATTGTTGGCGTTATTTTCGGCGTTCATGTCGGCGTCCATGTCCGCGTTCATGCCCGCGTTTGTGTCTGTATTTTCTTCCAGCTTTCCTTCCAACTTTGCATCCCCGATCGCATTTTCGACCACTTCTTCTCCTCCTTCTCTACCCGAGTTGTCCCACTTTCTACCCGAAGAAAAACTCAAAAAGGGTGCCTTGTTATTCTGTGGACCATTCTTGTGGACCAACTGCAAAGACCTCTTCTGATGATTTGGGCGGTAATTATTATTTCTTTGGTAGTACTTGTTTTCCCCCTGATGGGCGGCGTTGCTATTTAATACATGCATGTGGTTTTTTGAACCCGAGAAGTAATTACTCTTTGCAGTGTTATAACTATCGCCCACAGTGTTGTCTACATATTCGCCTTTATTTCCCCGAGTGGAGAACCCGCCCCTACCTTCGATCACCAGTTCCCTTTCATTTGCCATTTCCGAGTTCGTTTGAACATCCGTGTTGTCCTTACTTCTTGCAGCATCCTCCTCAGTGGTGCCTCGACTTCCTAACGTTTCTGTCATTTGGGAGAGATTCTCATGGATGTCCTTTTCCACACCACTGTTGGTGTAAGTTGAACACAATTCGTATACTTTTATTTCCTCCTCAAATATTTCATTGTTGTTTTTTTTCCTGTTCTCCTGATCGATGTATGTTTCTAACAGATTATTATATCTGCCGCTCATCCAACATTCGAATTCTTTAAAATTAAAAGAGGGGGTTACTTCGTCCGTGTTCCTACTCCTTTGATCTGTTTTCGGGACGAACATTTTGCCTCTATTTTCTGGGCCATTCGAATGGTTTTGCTTTCCGCCATTTGGGGGATTCTTATCTTTCTCACCTTGTAATGAGTTTGTGTGATCCTTCTCATCCCCATTCGCTGCTGCGTGATGGTATTCATCCCCGTTTGTGGGTACCGGACTTTTTGTGGAGTCTCCCGGATGGGTCGTAAAATGCTTCGCTCGTCGTTCACTTTTTTTTACATGTGCACCGCTACCTTCTCCTTCCATTGTTGTATAATCCCCTTTCTTGTATTCCTTTCTCCTTATCTCCTTCATTACGTCTTTTTCGCCACTGTTATTAATCTTGCTTCTACCACTATCGCTGGTATCCGCTTGTGGGGTAAAACTATATTTATTTTCGCTTTTCATATAATCAGAATTACCTCCTGTGGTGATGCTCTCTTTTTGGTTGTCCCTACCATCATTGGTATGTGTGGGCTTAGCATAGGATTTGTTAGCCTGGTCAATATTGCCATGGTGTGAAGGACTACCCATGGTAGAGCTATTTTTCTTACCAGCACGGGGTATATGATTATGAGTCTTTTCATCACTATTGTGGTACGTACCAGCTGACGATGTAGGGTTGGTCGTGTGTATGACCTGTTTGCCCACCAACTCGGTGCTATTTCTACTCGCGTTTCCTTCTGTAAACACTTCAAAAGAATCATTTTCGTCACACCCGTTGGTTTCTTTCCCTTTTGTATCGTCACTAATGGGTAAGTGTTTGTTATAATTAGTACTTTGGATTTGCTTGCTAAACGAATTCACTTTTTTTTTGCTAGCACTACTACTATCGTTACCAACATTTGTGCTGTCATTTCTTTCAAAATAATTCGCGTCATATTTCTTGGGGTATTTTTCCGCTACGTGAAATCGCGTGTCCTTCTGCTTCACACCCGTTGATTCTTTTTTGTTCTTAAAATTGTTTCTTCTAAAATTAAGGCTTTCGTTTTTTCCATTTTGTTCGTATCGTTCGTATTGTTCGTGTCGTTTGTTTTGTTCGTGCTGCTCGTATCGATCGTATCGATCGTATCGCTCGTATCGTTCATACCGTTCGTATCGCTCGTGCTGCTCATTCTGGTTCATCCAGTACACACCGTGGTCGTGGCTGCCGCTTTTCTCCCCATACCTGTTGGCGCTCCCCGTGCTATCTTCATTATTGCCATTACGATAGTGATTCTTGTAGTTACTCATTTTATAATTGTCTCCGTTGTGGAAATTATCGTTCATTTTTGCAGAGTTGCCCATTTGGGCTGTTCCACCAACATTTTTGTAACCCCCGTTAATTGCGTTTCTATACGTGTGGGGGGTTCCATTTTTGAAGCCCCTTTCATTTACCCTATGTGGCTCATTATTTCTACCGTGACTGTTGTTGCTGCTGTTGGGGGAATTCCCCCCAGGAGCATAACTCTCTTCATTTTTGTAATTCTCTCCGCTTCTAAAGTCCCCACTGGTCGTGTTGTAATCCTCATTTTTGTCTCTACAGCTCTTCCAACATTCGTCTCTCTTACTGTGACCAAAAGTTTTGTAGTTGTCACTGTTTCTGTTGGAGTTCCCACAGTTGGGGTTGTTCCTTCTAACCTCCTTCTTAAAGGATGCCCCATTTTTGGCATTATTAAACCCTGGGAATTTTTTGTAATTTCCATTTTTCTGACTCGTCACGTTATTGCTGCTTGTCTCCTCATTACTGTTTTCTTTATCCTTTTTATTTTGATGCTCGCTTCGCTTAAAGGGACACGTCTTCTTGCTGCTCCCGCTTGTTGTTCTGTTAACACCGGAATTTATATGATCATTCGGGCTATCATCTTTTGGGCCCCGTTCAGTCTTTCCTTCCTCCTCGGTTATTACGTCTAACTCATCCTTCACTACATCTTTATTTTTATTCATATTGGCATTTTTACTCTGCCTTATGTTGATACTATGAATAGGTTCGCTCGTTTTCGCTCCTTCCCCCATTGCTGCATTTTCCTTCTTACTACTCTCATCCTTTTCATTATTTTGTTTGGTGCTGACACGGCTCTCCATTTTGGCATACTTCGTCTCTTCCACGGAAGTATCAACTGGTTTGTTGTCGTCATTGCCCCCTTTAGATGCAGAACCCCTTTTGTCATTCGCAGGAGGGTCTTTGCTCACATTCTTCTTGTCGCAAGTTGGAGGACTCGTTTCGGATTTCTCCTTTTCCTCATGGCTAGGAGGCACCTTCTTAGCATTCTGCAACGAGTTGAACTTATCATCATCGTTGCAATTTCTGTATGGCAACAAATTACTGTAAGTTTTTTTTTTTACTTCACTTTTTGGTAACACTTTATGTAATGTTTCAACATTTTCCCTTCCCCCAAATTCTCTATTGCTGCTTTGGCTGTTGTCCCTTTGTTCATTGCATGCACCGATCCCACTGCTTTGTGTTTTTCCTCTGTTGTCATTGTTTGAGGAACCCCGTGCGACATGACCATGTTGATAATTATCTCCCCCTTTCACGACATTGTTATGGTTACACACGCTACTCTTGCTGTCATCATGCACGACACCTTCCGTGGTAGTCCTTACGGGGGTACCCTCTGCGACACCGGCACTGTCTTTACAATAATGCACTTCCTCATTACCCTTCTTCTTCTTCTTCTTCGCATCGTCTGTCGTGTCACTATCAGCTTTAAAAGCTGGCGTTGTTGTGCCTTTTTTTAACACACTTTGATTAATGTTGGCTTTGAGATTTTCACCCACAATTTCTTGAGAGGAGCACCCACTTGCGTTACTGCTGTTTTTAAGCATGTTCACTTTATCATCTGTGTTGATCAAATTGGCGGAGTGACTCTCCTGGTTGTTATTTCTGTTTTCCTCTTTGGCGTGATCGTATTTTCCTGTGCTTTGATTTTTCGCCTCTTTCTGAATGTTCATTTTTTTTTTATAAAGGGGACTTCTTTCTCTTTCTTTGCGCTTTTCCCTCTGCTTTTTTTTTTTTTATGTTCCTTTTAATGTGAGTTTTCCCAACACGCGGTTAAGAAGCATGTGCCGCTGCCCTTTTGTTTTCCCAACGCGGGGTTAAGAAGCATGTGCCCCTGCCTACGTGCATAGCGATATTTATCTGCGCGCCGACGTGTGCCTGCATGCCGAACTGTGTAGGCCTGCACTGAGGAGAACGTAAACCTACGTGGGCGTTGTGTAAAGATGTGAGAAGGGATGATCCAATAAATATCAGCATACACCCCCGCGTATTTTCTCAAGTGCCTTTTTCAGGTTCGATTTTTAAGGTCAAAAAAAAAAAAAAAAATGGATAAGGATAGCATAAAGATGGCATAAAGATGGCATGAGGATGGCATAAAGCTGGCAGGATAGCAGAAGGGCAAAATAACGCTTTTGGTTCGGTTCACAAGCGTACAAAAAATTTGTTCGACAAAATATTTTTACTTGTAAGGCATGTGTTTAAAAAAAAATTAATTCACGTCAACCTCTTAAGACATTGAGTATGGCAACAATTACGAGTAAAGCCATGTTTAAAAAAAGGAGAAAAAAATTTAATAACCGAATTGAAAAAATAAGCACAAGAAAGTGTACACGCGTAACACATGAATGTCATATCCGCGAGGTAGGTAAAGCAAAAGTGCAATACATACATAAATGAATAAATAAATAAATGAATAAATAAATAAATGAATAAATAAATGAATAAATAAATAAATCGTCACAAAATGCCCCTTTTAAGAGTTCTATTTTTCTTTATAACGGAAAAAAAGTCCGCTTTGGGAGGGAGCACACTCGGTAGGAACGAACTCTCTGGAGGTTAAAAAAAAACAAAAAAGATGAGAACGGGAAAAAAGCCTCACGAAAGATCACATCTATGTGGCTCATAAACGGCAAAAAGGATCGCACGCAACAAAACGCACGTAGTATGTTTTGCATAACTGAAGGCGCGCTTCACCATGCAAGCAAAAAAGGAGCATACATACGTATGGCCAAAGAATGACATATGCATATAATATATTATATTGCTCGCGTTAACGTTGTATTTTCCTATTATCATCTTCCCGTTAACCTGTTTACATATCCTCTCTTTTTATTTTTTGCAAACATTCGTACTTTTCCCCTTTTGATGCTACCCTTTTTTATGGCTAAATTTTTTTTTTTTTCCCTGTGTTTGGTTATAGTGTCATTTATTTTTTTGATAAAAACACATAAGGGTGTTGAATGCATTTTATTTTTTTTTCTTTTTTCTCACATTTGGCATACACTTTTTTTTCGTGCGACTCGGAGGGCATTTTTTTTAAAGCGTCGCTTATCGTTTATTTTTAAAAGTACGTTTTTTTTCAAATATCTTTTTTTCTTTTTAATAAAAATACCGTTATTTTAAAAATACCGCTTTTTTCTTGTCCCTCCCCCGCTCCACCGTGAAAATATAATTTAACGAGTGAAAAACCAAAGCTACCTTTTTATCAACAATTTCGAAAGAGCTGAGTCAGAAAAGAAAAAAAAAAATACATATAGTGACATCATAATTTTGATATTTGTTGACATGCATGGCGATGCATCTCTTTATCTGTTTGTACCCCTTCTCGTTCGCTTCAAGTTGGAAAAAAAAGGGGGCGGCTTGCTGAGCCCACGGGGGACCTACTGTGCGTTTGAGTCAGTACATACGTAGAGGTTATAATCGATGCTGCGCTTGTTAGCACATATGGGCGTACAGCCCCACTTACGCATACCTTCCTACTACGTTTAAAATTCCCAGTTTTATCACACCCTTTTTTGTTAGAATGTTTGGACAACGCGGTGCGGTAAAGTTCGCGCAACGTGAATGCCACGAGGCGGGTCGTATCTGGAAATGCCAGAGTGGAAAAACGGCACAAAAAAGGGGCAAAAAAGGCGCAAAAAAGGGGCAAAAAAGGCACAAAAAAGGCGCAAAATAAAGCGGCACAAAAACGGCGCAAAATAAAGCGGCACAAAAACGGCGCTCAAGACAGATATAACGAATTATTAAAGACAGGCCAGCGTACAAATGCGATATGTGCACATATGCACGTATGTATAACACACGCATTTGTATGGATACACTCGCGCACAAAGGATAAGACGCGAAAAGCGACTCCAAAAAACATACGTCTAACAACATACGTTCAACAACATACGTTCAACAACATACGTTCAACAACACACGTCTAACAACATACGTCTTACAACACACGTCTTACAACACACGTCTAACAACATACGTCTAACAAATTGGTGGTAAAAAAAAATGTTTTAACTTTCGCCAAAAAAACATTTCTTTTTGCTCTACGCATTTTTGCGCTTGTAAAATGTATGTTTTTCGGAACAACCTTTGAGGGAGACAGAGAGAGATGCTTGGCATCACGCGTCTTGTCCTCTTATGCTAGTGCTTCTTCCCAAACGAGTGCGCATAATGTGTGTATGGGCACGCATGTAAGTATGCGCATCGGCATATACATGCGTTTGGGGAAGCCTTTCAAAATGCGCTGAACACACCTTTCCACTGCCCTCTAAGAATTCATCCTCCTGAGCATTTCCTCCTGTCGACTTTTCAAATCTACACTTTGAAAAAGTATTCTTGTTTTTTCAATGGTCTCCTCAAGATACTTGTGAACCATATCTGAGCTCCATTCGGCTAGCTGCCTTGACGTCTTTATGTCATCATCGTCCTGACTCTCCTTTTTTACTTTTGACAAAGTTTCATCCTCAAGACGTGATATATTTTCGAACCCCACTTCCAAGTCGGAGTAGATTGGGTACGCCTGTATGTTCCCTACATGGGGCAGAGGGGAATTCCCCACAAGGAGGGGCACGTGCACGGTGTGGCGGCAGGTGTAGCGGTAGGTGTAGCGGTAGGTGTAGCGGTAGGTGTAGCGGCACGGTGTAGCGTCACGGTGACAAAGCAACACCTTATCACGTTAGGACGTTATCACGATAGGACGTTATCACGATAGAACGCTAACACGATAGGACGCTATCACGATAGGACGCTATCCCGATAGGACGTTATCACGTTAACACAGGCAAGGGGGAAAAAACCAAAAAAACTAAATTAACGCACGCGCACTTTGGATAGCTTATCCCCCATGCACGGCACGTTTTCGAGCGGTTACCCTTTTCCCCCTCCAAGTACAACCTCCTATTCTTCGCGCTCTTTTTTTTTTCGAAAATTTTTTCCATTCCGATGTCATTTTCTTTCTCGACTTTCATATGCTTCGTCGCTGCGGGAAGAGGTAGGATATTTAGGGGGAACCAGTTTGTGCACATGGCTATGTTTTATTTTTTTCGGGTTGAATAGGCCTGTTGTACGATTGGCGAGGAAGTATACACCCCTGGGGGGGGACCATGCTCTGTGACATGATCGCACTAACCGTTTAGCCACCTCCTGTCATTCATTTTGATCAACTTTTCATTTTTTCTCTTATTTCTTGAGCTAAATTTCAAGGATATTTTATTGTCCAATGCTTTGGCGTCATTCGTTTTGATGATCTTATTAGACGCGTTCTTCGAGAGGGGCAAAGGCACATTGCCTATCTTACTACATTTGTCATCACGTAATACATAAGTACAGTTATTTACCTTCCTCAAATTGGGTTTCATATCATAATTGTTCATACTTATAAGCTCTCTTCTTCTCATGTTGTTGTTCAGGTTTGAAAAGGATACTTTTTTGTTTCTTTGAATGCACGTATTAATGGTAATTCTCTTAAAATCATCTATATCGTTACGCAGTTTATTCATTTTAAAGTGTAAATTTTTCATTTTGTCATTCCACTTATGACATAATACGTCCATGGCGTTTTCCTCTAAGTGGACCTTTCTCGAAAGTTGGCTAGCGAAATAGAAAAAGGACACATTGGGTTGTTCCAGAAAAAAAAAAAAAAAAAAAAAAAACGTATAGCCTGCCCAAACTA
>NC_020404.1:341421-366362 GCF_000321355.1 Plasmodium cynomolgi strain B
ACGACGTGGGGGATTAAACAAACAATATGCTTATTTAGCCTTTTTAGAAAGATATTACTTTTACAATATGTGTGCCTTCACGGGGACAACGTTGTGAGATAGTGTGAAACGTTCTTTAGGAAACTCCTCCACGTTGGTGATTGGTTAATGGAGGGGGGGGCTAACTCTATGATGGGCAGGCACACGCGTATTTTTTTTATTTTATTTTACTTTATTTTATTTATTTTTATTTTTATTTTTTTCATTTTTTATTTTATTTTTTTTTCTCAACATGTACGTACACCGTTTTTACCTGTTGCTCACCCCAAACACGCGCACATGTCCCAAAGAAAGAATGTGTATCCACTTCACCAGACACATTTCCTTCCTTCCACATGGCTTCTCCCCACTTTGACTCCCCCACCCTTGGAAGCACTACTCCCAGGAACAATTTCTACACTTGTATTTCTGAACAAACACATCGCTAAGGCTACTACTATTTGAGGAACACGTGGAGGAATAATTATTCTCAATGAGGAGTCGTTCCAGCACGATGAGGACATACGCATCGGTGGCTGCGTAATGTATTTGACTCTCCATTAGTGGTCTCCTGCTCCAGTTGGATAACTGCAATTTTTTATTTAAATTTTTGCCCAGAAATTTCTGGCATAAATGACTCAGACTTTTAAAATGAACCCTATCAGTGGTGCGACCCGAACACACACTGATCGTTCCCTCGAAATGGTTACAGTCCCCATGTTTCACCCTACCGTTGAAGTCGCGAAAGCTACTCGTTGTCACCTTTTTAAATAACTCAATATCATTCGTCTCAATTATATTTCGATTGAACAGTTCAGCAGAAATCACCCTGTCTGGACTGTCTGGACTGTCTGGAGTGACCCCATTCTGCTGGTGCAAAAATACGGGGTCCTTCAGATCTGTCACATTTACGTAGGTACACAAAATTGACACCCCTTGAAAGAATGAATTTAATATACGCATGTCACAGGCGAAGTTATAAAAGAGCTTACAGACAAACGGATTTTCAAGGAGCCACTTAAAAAATGATTGAATTAAAATTTTGTAATTATAATCCACAGTTAGTAGGTCGATTAGGTAAATATGGTCTACTGTTGCCACTGAAATTATGCTAGCTTTTTCGTTTCTGTTCCATTCTACATCGATGCCGATGTAATACTTTTTTTTTTTCCCCCTCAAATGGTTATTAATATCTTCTGCAGTTATTATGTCTCCACAGGACTCGGACGTGTACATACTGTTATCGTTGTATATGCTATCCTTCCAGTATTTTTCCTGACTGTACTTTATCGTTCCTATCATCCTATTCAGACTTTCTACATTAGTTATCATTGATATGTTTTTCATTTCTTCGGGCAGCTCATAGTAGTCCCTGTGTGCATGGAGTGACTTCTTCTCCCATGTAACGTAATTTCGGTCTTGACCTCCTTCAATAAGGGTTCCCTCGCTGGGGGGGCTCCCTTTAACTTCGCCTTTCTCTCTTTCCTTTCTTCGCAGTAGGTACTCCCGCGCCGCGAGGTATCCCCAGTAGTCGGAAAAGAACCCTGCATAGGTTGGGCGGTGAAGGTGCGAGGTGGATGTTACAAGGCGGAGGTACGGGGCGGAGGTACGGGGCGGAGGAACGCGGCGGAGGAACGCGGTGGAAGGTACCCGGTGGGTGTTACGCGGCGGAGATACTCGGCGTAGGTACTCGGCGGAAGCTAAGCTGTGCGAATTACTCGGCAGATCGCCCCGCCAAAATGCGTTGCTCTGCTCCTCCCCACAGCGCAGCGGAACGAGGGGGAGCCCCACCTGATGCTTCGTCCACGGATGTCAGCCACCGATAAACGTCCATCTTCAAATCGTCGCATTTGAGACCATCCAAAAATAAAAAGAGGCAATTCTTGGACTGCGCCTGTAGTATGTACTTTAGCAAAATCCGGCAGTTATAAGCGCTCTCTTCCTTAAAGGGGGAACTAAAACCGATATGCCCATCATCATCAGACAGAAAAAAGGAAGCTAACGAAATGGCCTGGCAAAGGTGCACTCGGTCGTTTAAAAAGCTACTAAATAGATAGTCCACATGTCGGGCAGTCATGGCTTCCCTCAACAGGTGGCGATCAAAAGATAGGCAATCTAGTATGTATAAGAATTTTTTATACTTGATAATTTCGCACATCAAATTGGGGTCTAATTTGTCCTTAAGTCTTGCATTATTTTTAAAAAAAAAACATAAACTGTTTAGCACAAGTTCCTGGATGATATTTTTTTTATTTTTCCTCAAAGAAGGGCTAACATATTTTACAACTTCGTCGTTAAAAATGCAAAAAATACACTCACCATGTCTTCCTTTATCTGTAAATATTTTATGGTAACACCTGATCAAGTTGGCATACACATTTTTTATCTTGTCCTTATACTCCTCTGCTGATTCTGCATTTTTAAGATTCACAAATTTTAAAATGAAAAAAATTAAGTTCGCTGCAATGGCTTCGATTTCTTTACTTTTGCATAGGGTGGGAAGCACATCGTATATTTCTCCTTTCACGTAGACTTTGTTGTTTGTTGAGTAACAATGGCTGCATCGCTGCTTGCTCGAAAGGAGGCTAAAATTGGTTCTCATAAAGGGGTTCCCCACTGCATTTTTTAAGTACTTTTTTTCTCCATTTCTTAACCCGTCGAAGCAGTCATCATACACATGCAGTATGACACATTCGTCGCAGCGAAATGGTGAACTCATCTTGCGGTTCACTTCGGGGGTGCTTCTCCCCCTTGAAAGAAGATACTGAGGTAGAATTCCTCCATCATATCTGATCACACAAAACGGATGTTGCCGCTTCGCCTTCAGTTTGATGCCCCATTTTTGCATATTTCCCTATCAGTACTGTTCATAACGAGGCGCTTTGCTTTTTGTCACCTAACAGGATTTTACAAAAACGGTAGAGCCAAGCGAGGGTGACACAAAGAGGAACTCTTTTGTGATTCCACTTGGGGTAATAACTACGGGGAATAATTTATTCACATAATGGTGCCCACTGGTAGGTCACTTTTTTTTTTAAATTTTCAAAAATGGGGTGAAAAAAAAAAAGGGCACACGTATTTTTAGCCTACGTAGGGCTAATCCAAAGTGATAAACACCGCAGAGGACAGTAAGAACAACCAAACGAGATGAACCAAAAGGGCAACTCCTCACAAGTAGAAATTATTCCTCAGAGTAACCCTCACAGATGTTGTTTCTCCCTCGAACGTGTGTAACACTAGCGATTGTTTCGTTCCGCTTCACCCGCTGTTTTTTTTTTTTTTTTTCGGGATATTTATTTTTTTCCATCTTGACTGTTTTTCCCACTTGTGCAAAAAGTGCATTCCATTATATCATTTTTTAGGCATCACAATGGCGCCTTTTTTTTTTTTTTTCCACCGTTTGTATCCCTATGTCGAACAGCTCACTCTCCATTCCAGCACATATGACCCACGAAGCTACCAACATTAATGAAGGTTAAACCGTTTGTATTTAATATGGCTCCTAATTGTTTTAAAAATTATGAACAAACAAACATAAGACTCAAAATTTTACATAATGAAACAAAATTGAAGCTACCCCCAGGTGGAGGAAAAGAACGGCGGGAAAGCTGATCACCACACCATGGTGGCCTTCCTTCGTTCGCTTCGTCATCTCGGGGGCGTGCAAACTGTTAATTAGGAAAAAGAAACTAAAGAGAAACTGAAGAGAAACTGAAGAGAAGCTGAAGAGAAGCTGAAGAGAAGCTGAAGAGAAGCTGAAGAGAAGCTGAAAAGAAACTGAAGAGAAACTGATAAGAAACTGGTAAGAAACTGAAGTGCATGTGCGCGGGGGGAGGGGGACGCACACGCACAGCTGCAAAGGGTAATTACAAATACACACAAATACAAACGCGTAGAGAGACACACACGTATACATACATATAAATACAAAGCGGAGGAATTATATCACGGAAGCGCCTGGGGAAGGCAAAAGTGGACAAAAATAAACTAAATTATAAACACTTAAAAAAATATATTCTTTTTAAATGCAACGGGAGGGGGGGATGCAATTTCGTGGGGGGCGAATTTTCCTCGGCAAGGAATTTTCTCAAGTGGGCCAACGTAGTAAAGCGGTGTCACCTGCACGCCCGTAAACATATGCCCACATGGAAAGAATCCATGTAAATCTATGCAGGCGCAAATCTATGCACTGGCAAACCTATGCAATGGCAAACCTATGCAGATGCCCCCCCACGCGCAACGGCGGTGATGTAACACAGCCTCGCTGCACGCTTCCCACTGCAAAGACGGGAAGCGGGGGTCGGAAAATTATTCACCCGCGTGCTCAAATTTCGCAACTCCGTGGCGACGCACCCTGGTCTACACCCAAAGCGTAAGAACTCATTCGTTTTAAGTTTCCCCTCGTTTGGGGAATTCCAATTTGTGTCCTTTTTCTCTGCAATTTCATCCTCTTTTGTTGAACTGCGGTACATCTCCACGCACCTTCTTCTGCGCAATGAGGAGGACTCGATGAAGTGGGATCGATGAAGTGGGCTTCCCGGATGCAAGCTCCTCCTCCCTCTTCCCCCTCCTCTTCTGTCACCACGCCACTTCTTCTCAGCGCCACTTCTTCTCTGCGCCACTTCTTCTCAGCGCCACTTCTTCTCAGCGCCACTTCTTCTCAGCGCCACTTCTTCTCTGCGCCACTTCTCAGGACTGCACCGGGTAACATGTGTCGACTGAGAGCTGCTTCTCTGAAACAAAGTGAACCTCATGGTTGTAAAGAATGTCCTCCTTTATATTCGTCGTAATCAGCAGTAAATACGAAGTATGCTCATTCTCCAACTGTACCAAAGGAATCAATACAGAATTAAATTTAATATAATAATCATATGCACAGGTAGAAAGAGGAAGGATGTCATATCCTGGCCCACCATGAATATTACACTTCTGAACAATTTTGTATACATATCTATTATACGAAATGTGAGAATTGAATAAATTATTTTTCATAATATTCCCAGCTTCTAAATCGTTTGCATATGAGTCTGTACTACCGACAAGCTTGTAAATATTCACAAATGGAATTCCCTTAATGTTCATATGTTCAAAGAAGGTAATTTTAAGTGAGAGGAGAGTAACAGATGTGGAATGGAACAAAATTATTGAATAATTTTTTAAAGAGTATAAATGTACTAGTTGGTATTTAAAAAAGGAAAGTGGAGGAACAACATAAGAGTAGGGAATAAAATGAAGGAGTGGCTTCTGCTTCGACTTAGGGTAATGAATACATATTTGATAATCTCCTGTAACGTTAGCTCTATATAAAGACGGAATGAGACAATAAATACCACTCTTTAAAGTACATTCAATATAACAACAACCAGCTTTGTATGCCCCACTAGATATAATTTCTCCTTTTTTTAAACTCCTTGGGGATGATGTCATACCTTTGAATATTCTCAAATTAACTGAATGTTCTTGTGAGCACTCAAGGAAAATACAAAATGTGCAATCTTCAGGGACATAAAAACGTATGTGAGGATTTCTGAAGTAGGACCACAAATTGTTCGAACATCCTCCTGCACATTTACTGGTCCACTGTCCTTTGAAATAAAGAGAGTCGTAATTTTCTGGTAGCATTGGTGGTAACTCATATATGGACAGATGTGTATGACTAAATACCTTTAATGTAAAATTAAATTCTTCTTTCTGTGAGTACTGCGAGACGATTAAGACAAAATCGACGATTCTTAAAATTTCCTGCTGACTCTCTCCCGATGAATTTACGTTCACATTTACGTTGTCATTATTATTGTGCGTATGTCCTCCCGTCATATTATCTGTCTTACCATCATGGGGTGGATCAGAAGGATCCTTTTTCGAGGAGCTCTTTTTCACAAGGTAGTTATTAATATATTCATCTTCACCTCCGATAACCAATTTTGTGAAGGTACATTCCCCATTGGAGTATATTCCTTGCTTAATCGGAAAGAGGGGACAAATAATTCTGTCCTTTCCTGAATGGATATGCAACGCTAGGTACTTCTGAGAAGCATCTGCTTTTCTCTCTCTCACGTGCTTCGACAAAAGTATCCATATTTCTATCGGCTTCTTCCCTATATAGTGTAAACCATCTTCGGATAAATCCTGTTTCTTCACATTCACATGTAGGGCAAACTGAGGGTTGTAAGCCACCAGGTGTGTATCGTCTTGCAAAATGGAGCTGTTCAAGTACGTGCTGTTTTCCCATTTCGTGTGTATTTCAAACTGGTATGGGAAGATAACACTATTCCAGCAAATATATATGTGTGAAAAATATTTCACTACATCTTTCCAGGGAATCCAAAAACAACCATCGTCTTTTCCTTTCGCCTTTTCAATAGAATAATTTAACTTCTTTTGCACTTCCTTTGTCCATGTCGTTTCGTCATGATGAGAGTACTTCCCCTTCCATCGGATGCATCCCCACGGGTTCTTTATGTAGAGCAGCTTATCCCCGTTATAGCTTTCGATATTCAAAATGGAGTAGGCGTGTCTTGTTACAATTCCAGTGGACAGGGAAACCCCTTCTGGGTAATCCAACCCTGACGGTGCAGCATCCTTTAATTCTAAGGTACCCAAACAAACCACACATTTTCCTTTTTTTATTCCTTCGTAAATATTGTTCCATATGATGTCCCACTTTTCATCATATTCTTCATATTCGTCGTCCATCAAAACGGAGTTCTCTCCTTTTTGATTTAAATAGCTGTACTGATCGATGGACCCACACACATAGGAAGACAGATCCATGTTACTCACTGCTTCGCACAAAAACTGGTTCGAATGTCTCATTTTAACTTCGCAGTCGATGATCGCTTCCTTCGGTGCGTCCTTTACACCATCTCCGATTCTTACGCAGCGTGGGGTTTTCTTGCTCCTCGGGAGGGTGCCATGGGGGGGATTTCCCTCCATGGGCGTTCTCTTCCTCTGTGTCTCCTTGACCTCCGTTCCACCGGCATCGCTTACCCTTTTAACGGTGCACTTGTGCCCTTTCTCTGTCTTGCGCGATTTTTTCTTCCCACTGCATCTTTGCTCCTTTCGCTTCTCCGTTGCATACAAATGGCGCAGACTCCAATACATCTTCAGCTTTTCACACTTTGACCAATCAGCACGCGCTGGTTGGCAGTTCCTATTTGTGCCCAATCGGTAGATGCTTAAATTGGCTCCAACGGGGAAGTCGTACGGCGGGTGCGTCCTGCCCCTTTTCGTGTATATTTTGCTGCCTGCACGGTGTGCCGCCCTATTTTGGCCACTTCGAACGCGGTTGTAAAGACTTCGTTTGCGATTTATCACATTTTTTCTCTCCCCCTTTTTCACACATCTTCCAAGTTCGTGCGATTCCCTCCGCGTCTCGCCGCGTACAGCACACCCACGTTCCGGCTGCTTCTCTGGGGGGTGCTCCCCCACCAGGGAGTCATCGCAAGCATCCAAAGCAGAAGCGCTGACCTGATTTACCGCGGTGTGAGCCGTGAGGCGGTCGAACGACGGAGGAGAGCTACTTATCTTCGACTTCAACGAAATGGTCACGGGGATCCAGCCAGTCAAGTAATACAAATCGGAGCCGGGGTTGGACCCATACATGGAGTATGAACCACCCATCAATTTGACGAAGGCTTTTTCAAGTAAAGTAACCCAAAGCTCTTTCTGATTATTCGAATAAGCTACTAGCAAAGAATTGTTGCTCTTCACAGGCACATAATCATCAATCATAATTTTTCTTTGAATTCCATTACAGTGTAATCTACAGATATACATTCCACAGGGGTTGAAAATAGGCCATGTCTTATTCACATGGGCATGATTAGATGTACATGGAGAAATGATGTTGGAGAGAACGGGGACTTTGTGCTTTCTCTCATATTCTATCAAAACAGTTAAAGACGATAAAAAGGAACAATCAGCCACAAATCCTTGCCTTATACAACTGTTATACAAATCCGTTGACATAACAATAGGGTTGCTATACAATTCGGAGAGTCTTTTCCAACAATCGAATTTTTTTTTTTGTCTTACACTTAATTCTAAGTACCCATCAGGATCTGTCCACTTGTAATCTACCCATCCGTACAGCTTAAAACAGTTAACGTAATGATATATGCATCTTTTTTTGTGACACTTTCTGCACATTAAATAATTTTTTTTTATCGAATTTTCATTTAGTCCATACTTATGTTCGCAATTTTCTTGTGTGATTTTTTCTTCCCTCAGATATTCTCTCTTTTCTAATTTTTTGCTAATAATATGTGTTTTTCTTTCCCCTTCAATGTTGTCATTTTTTGTTTTATTACCGATACACATTTGGTACCTTAACTTAGGATCCTCCATCTGTAGGCCCCTTTCATCTTTACTACTTTGCTTTCTAATTCCATGGGCCACATCCGTGTAAAGCATTTTATGACATTCTACTTGTCTCTTAACTCGTTTCATCACATTTGCGTTGCAATTTGTGTTACTCTCCTTTGCATGTGTTGGGTAATTCCCTGGGTCTTCTCTCCTGATGGTGTACCCCCCATCATGGGGTTCTCCATTATGATTGCTACTCCGGGGGTGCCCTTCTTCCTTCGCTTCTTTTTTTCCCACATGGCAATTTATTCCGTTCAGTTGATTTTCCGCCATGCTAATTCTAACTGCCTTTTTGCATTTGTTTCCATCCTTTTTTTTTTTCCCCCTCCTGTTCCCTTCTTTGTCCGTGTCTACTCTCGATTCGATATTTCTTCCATTCATCGCTATCGTCACGTTATTTGGCAAAATGGGCTGCATACCGGGTTCTCCCTTTTTCCCCCTCTTCACATGTGTGGAATTTTCTCCCTTGTTCGTCTCCTCCTGATGGATATATTTTTTTGTTTTTTCGCTCTTTTTCTTTGCCTCCCTTCTGATAAGCGCTTCCTTTTTTCCATTTCTTGTGGATTCCACATGATAGTTACTCATGTTTGTCATTTTGGCACTGGGAGGGCTATTATGATTCCTCTTTTCTTTATCCGTCTGTTCATTTTCCACTCCGTTGGCGTTATGTCGAATGGGTCCTTCGTCCTGGCCCTTCTGGCCCTTCTGTCCGTTCTCCTTTACAACCCTATTTATCGCGCGGTCTGCCGCGTGGTTTTCCGCGTGTTTCTCAGCGTGACTTTCCGCATTTTTCTGAGCCATTTTTCTGTTCCTTAACGAGGTCGAGTTTTCCGCTTGAACGGTTACACCATTCTGCCTTTTCGGTTGGTTCCTTTTTCTTTCCCTGCCCTCTAACGATGATCTCTTCCCTTCGTCGGCAGCCTCAATTTTCTTTGACTTTTCCCTATTCGTGGCGACTTTTCTACCTTCCGCGTTTCTCTCATTAGTAGCACCCCTTTTTGCTCTCCTGTTTTGCATACTAACAACTTCTTTCCTATACCTCTGCTTCTTGACAGGTGCGGTAGAGGTCTTCCTAAGGTGCAGCTTGAATACGTTATCCATGCTGAGGTTTCTGTTACTAACGTACTTTTTCTCCTTCTCCCTTTCTGCGTTTCCATTGCACAATCGTAGTTTTTTCTTTAAAATACGTCTAGACGTATTTTTCAATGTGTGTTTATCGTGTGGTGCGTTGGATCTCTGCGCGGGCTTGTCTGAACCCGCGTTCGTCTTTTTCTCCTCACCAGCATTGTCGTTGCGATTGTTGAGGCCGCTTCTATCGTGGTGGCCTCTTAAACCGCTTCCACCACTTCCGCCACCTCCTCCGTTTTCACCATTTCCGTCGCTCCCCCTGCTGCCATCCCCCCTGTGGTCATTATTGTGGTTGAAGAACCCACAGAAGATAACCTCCTTGCCACGCGGGTCCTCTGCGCCTCCCCTCTCCATCTTCATTTTCTTCTCCGAAAAAAGTTTCACATGTTTGATATACGAATTGTTCTTTATGTCGGGGTCGTTCTCAATCCATGGCAGTATTATGTAATTCCCTATCAAGGAGCTCTCGAACAATATCTTAGACGCATGTACATTCTCGGAGAGATGGCTGGGCATTAGGGAAAACAAATTAAAGACGTTTGAATTAAATCTGTAAAATTCATAAATATGCAGGAAAGTGTTTTTTCTCAAAATCGTGCTCCTAAAATCGTGATAGTAGAGTAGCTGTTCTTTATTCTTTCTGATGGCTCTCATTAGCAGTTCTTCTTTTTTTTTGCTTCCCAAGCAGTTGTAGCTTTCTTTTGTTTTTTTTTTCTTCCGCTGTGCCACGATAGATTCATTCAGAGGAACACACGGTTCTTCATTTTTCCCTTCCTTGGTGCATATTTTACCCTTCCTCGTTTTGTACAAAAATTTTATTTTTTTTTTTCTAAACAGGGTTTTCTTCTCCACATGGGATGGCGACTCTCCCTTTTCTTTTCTGCCTCGCGTTGTGGATTTCTTCTTTATGAGTGTGTTGTTAATCGTTTTTATGATTCCCGTAAAGGAGTTGTTATCAAGGTTGTTGTCTTTTCCTCCGACTTCATTCCCTCCGAGTTCGTTCCCTCCGATTTCGTTCACTCCGACTTCACTCCCTCCAACTTCACTCCCTCCGACTTCGTTCCCCCCTGCGTGCTTCATTTTGGCCCCTTTTGGCGATCTTCGCATTTTTCCCCTTCCCATGTTGCCATCTCCCCGGTGCCCCTCAAATCTGCTGTCTTGTTCATTCTTCTTTTCGTGTCCCCTTCCTTTTTCCCCCTGTTTGTTTTGTCTCCTCTCCTTAGCCTTGTATCCCTTTGAGGGGGAAATATCCTTATTACCATCACGCGGGTCTACATAATCATAGTAACAGTCTTTCTTTTCATTTTCAGGATCACTACTGGCGACCCACCTTTTGGCAGACGCATTACTGGATACCCCGTTCTGCCTATCTTTACAACTGTCCCTTTTCTCACTCCTATACGTGTTGGTCCTTCCCTTCGCCTTCCTATATATCTTCAACACATCGTTGTTGGCATCACTGTTGACATCACTGTTGGCATCACTGTTGACATCACTGTTGACATCACTGTTGACATCGCTGTTGACATCGCTGTTGACTGTGTCGTCCTGATTTTCTTTTTTCCTTCTTTCATTTTTCACCTTACTATATTTACACCCCATATCATTATATAGAATTTTCTCATTTGAACTGTGCAGTCAGATGGAGAGGTACGCTTTGGAAGCACTCTGCTGTGCGAGAGGTGTCCCCCAGGCCGCTTTGGTGGACCTTATCGGGAAGAGGAAGCAGGAGTGGGAGTGGGAGTGGAAGCGGAAGTGGGAGTGGACGTGGAAGCGGAAGTGGGAGTGGACGTGGAGGCGGGAGTGGGAGTGGACGTGGAAGCGGAAAAGGACACACAAAAACACGCACAAACGGACGCGGAGAACAAAATAGCCGCGGCTACAGTCTTCTACGGACAGCTGTGGAACGAATTTAATTTCCCACAGACGCGCTTACGTAAATCCATACAATGCATGCAAGTAAAAACGTACGTACATTTGCACTCTTCGTTAAAAGTATATGCCCAACATGGCACATGTGTACCAGGGATATACATTTGACGTCCTTTTTTTTTTTTTTTTCACGTGCCTTCCAAATTGGCATAAACCAAGTGGAAAAAAAGGAACTTGCGTGTTTGTGCAAGTTTGTTTTTGCCTAGTTTGTGCGCAAAAAAAAAAGGGTATATACATACGAAAACATTACTTACGCGCACGTTATACTTACGTACATACGTGCATGTTTATACTTACGTGGATACTCACGTGCGTATATTCCCCACTTGCATACGCGTATGGGTATGGCTAAGCACATAGTCTAGCAAAATGCTACATTATAATTAGCATCACATAAATCGAATGGGAAAAAAAATTATGGAAAAACGAAGAGGTAACCAAATGACACAAATCGTTTTCCTTCAAAATTTTAATCAAACAAATTTTTCTCAATGTACAAAATACTGTTCATTCTTCACAAATGGGTATAAAAAGAAAAATGTAAAACTTAAAAAAAGGATGAGAAGCAATAATACTACAAAAAGTCAGAATTTATGAAAAAAAAAAAAAAAATTACCACTAAAGGATGATATGCATGTGACGTGCAATGTTGTGAATTAAACTAAACTGACAGTAAAGAATAAATTATTTTTAATTGAAACAGGAGAGGTGGTAAAGTGGTAAAGCGGCAAAGTGGTGAAGTGGTAAAGCGGTAAAGTGGCCGAGTGGCAAAGTGGAAAAGTGGCAAAGTGGCAAAGTGGCAAAGTGGAAAAGTGGCAAAGTGGCAAAGTGGCCGAGTGGAAAAGTGGCAAAGTGGCAATGTGGCAATGTGGCAATGTGGCCGAGTGGCAAAACATGCAAAAAAAAAAAAAGCACAAGGAAAGAAAAAACACCGTTTAAGCAGCGTAAACGCAGCAGAAAGTGGAAGAATTGCGCAAAGCAAAGCAAAGCTAATTCCGACCATGCTGCTAAAACGTAATCATTCGTTTGGCCAACAGGGAATGAAAATACTCGATGGACAAGGAACGCACAAGTACATACATATAATATACCGCGTAGCAGCGTGTAAATTTTAAAAAAGTTACAACAATCGCTGCTAGGAAGGCATTGCTTTTTTGTGGACACCTTTGCTTATTTGGACTATCACTGGAGCATGCCTGCGTACCTACATTTCCACTTTCTTGTTTACGTACCAACACTGTCGTAAAATCGCATGCTTTCACGCCTTTGCCCGCGTTTCCCCTTTTATGTAGATCAAGGGGAAAAGAACAAAAAAAAAAGTACCCTCCTAAAAAGGGGGGCAAAAAAAGTGCATCAAAAGGGTGGCACAAAAAAGTACGGCAAAATGGTGCAGTAAAGTAGCGCAGCAAAAAGGTAGGGCAAAAAAACTACAGCGAAGTGCAGGGCACAAGTGGGGACGTTAAGAAACTGAAAAAACGCACCCTGCAAATTTACCGCGCACTCTACAATCATTCGTGCCTAGAACATGCCCATTGTAAAGTAGTAGATTTTACCTACTGCCTCTTTCTCATTTGTGATCATAAACGCATTTTAGGAACATCTTATCAGAGGCAGGGGCGTACCTCACCAGGTATCCCCTTTTAAAAATTAACTTTTTGCAGAATTCCTATTGGCGAAATAATGTTGACCATATAGAATTAAAAAAAAAAAAAAAAAAAAAGTCACCCGCACAGTATACGCTTTAATTGCGCATGATTTAACTTGTAATTTTGGGAACATTTCCACCCCTGCTACATATGAATACTTCAAAAGTATGTTGTAAAGTGGGTAAGCCGAACTCAAAATTGTTAGCCCCCCTTTAACTCATCACCTTTGGAAGTTCCCATATTCTTCGCCAAAATGGCTTGCATAAAAAAAAAAAAAAACGCTCCTAAAAGAATTGTGTCAGGCCATTAACTAAAAAAGAGTTCCCGTTGGGAGGACGCGATAATAAACAAAAACACAGAGTCAAAAGAAAGTCCACGCAAAAATATGCACCGTGGAAAATGCCAAATAATTTCCACACAATTGTGGGCATAAATGAAACACGCACATGCGCAAATAGCTAGCTATGTGCGAACTACACCCCCGTGAAAAACCAAATGAACAAATAAAACTCGCGCATGTCGCAAAAAAAAAAAAAAATTATGCGGTTTACGCTTTATTTTCTTCCCGTCCAGTTGTTGCCCCTATTTCCACATATCAGCCTGCTCGTCCGGCATCTTAAAATCGCCAAACATTCCTGATGGTGGCGCGTATCCGAAATACTTCTGAATGTTCTGTCTAGTGAGCATCAACGTTAGGGTATAAATAAAGGTCGATGAGCAATGGTACAAGTTTTTTTCTTGTAACCCCGTGTGCGTTAGTAAGGTAAAGGGGAAAATTGGCTTAAACGGCAAAATGGCAATTGTGAGTCCTTCAAATAAACTAAAAAGCAACGGCATCATGGACATAAAAATTAATCCTGTAATTACATTCGACTTTGTCTTCAGCGTTGCCATTGTTTTGGTTTTCTCAATATATATTTCTTCCGTTGTGACTTTTTTTTTTCCTTTTTTTTTATTGTTACTGTTGCTGCTGTTCCCATCGATTTTACTTAACAATCCATCTTCCTTCTCCTTCTGAACTTTTTCATACAATATTTTCAATTCTTCGTTTAACTTTATAAATTTCTCATTTCTGTAAACGAATACCCAACTTAAAAATTCGGAAAAAACTCCACACGCAATCGCAATTCCGATGATAATGAAAATGTCGATCTTCCTTACAGTATCATCCATCTTCTTCGCAAAAAATTCTGCACATATATGTGCCAAGGGGAAAAATAGTCTACTTGCCGCGAACGAATTATGCAAAAGGAGTACACACTAAAAAAAAGCGCGTAACTTGGCTTAAACCACTGCTGCAAAAATAGATAACTTTTTCTTTTTTCGCTTTGCTAAATGAAACACAGTACAAAAAGGGGGCACCTTTTTAACGTTTTTTTTTTTTCCAATGTGCAACACAAAAAATGGGAAAAATGGAAAAGCGCCAGGGGGGGATCAACGACGAGATGGCCCTCCAAGCAAACTGCTACAAACGCGCAAAATTACTTAACAACAATTCTGCGTCAGACTCTGCTTATTTTGCGTACTATACTTCCGCGCCGTTATGTTTATGCCTTATAACTTAAAAACAATTTGGTCATATATTTTAATTTTAATATGCTCGTCTTCCTTGGTTTACGCGTTGTGGTTTCCAACTTGGGCGGTTCGTAGGAAGCTCCACAAATGGGCACATACACATGTACAGATATGTGTGCACATACTTACCAGCGTGCTTGGAAATAATTCTTTCATACGATGCGCCGCTTTTTCCTCTTCTCCTTTGAGCATCCCATATGTGTGTTCGCGGTCAGTTAGCTATATAGCAGTGGCTGGCAATTCGTGCAAACGGCTAACTTGCTCATAACTAATGCAGCAGCTCTGTGCCGCCATATGGTGAGTACGGACACAGGCGCATTTACGCGTAGGGACGTAAGTGGCTCGCTAATCCGTATCTCTGGAGTGCCACGTTATTCCCTTTCAAGCTCCCCCCGGGATAACGGAAAAAAAATAACAAAATGACGATATGGCAAATGGCACTATGCTGCTGGTTATAAATCCACCCCCAGGAGGATTGTGACCCTCTGAATTTTACAAAAAAACGAAAATCTTATTTTCTCAAACAGAAAACATCATTGGAGCATTTATGCATAGCGAAACCCTTCTTTATTTTTATTTCACCAAAAAGGAGATGCGACTAAGGGGAAACAAAAAATTAAGATAAGTGGTTAGTACTATGTAATATGAATTGCAAGCCACGTATCGTAATATCCACGCGCTAATGTTATTTCCAAATTGAAAAAAAAAAAAAAAAATCCCTCTCGTATCGATATCACTTACCCCATAGCGCTAATTTTTTTTTGCTAAATTGTGACGCGGTGAAAAAGGAAAAAATAAAAAAAAACGTTCGAACCGATCCACATGGAACGTTCACCTATAAAAAAAAAAAAAAAAAAACAGAATTGAATGCAACTTTTGAAAAAAAGAGCGATCGTGTGAACATCCATTCCGAGGAGGAAAAAATGCTAACCGTGCTGCCGATGGCGTTTTCTTCATAACGTACAAAAATAGGCATACATGTACACGCTTACGCGCACAAACACGCTTAAAACGTACGCCTAGTCGAAATAAACCTGAGAAAATACATAAATGTAAAAAAACGGAAAAACAGGAGATAGAAAAAAAAAATACGTGCTTGGTTTAAAAAATAGGAGGGAATTTTTTCCCCACCCTTTTGACACAACAAAATGAACACAGAACATAACCCCCCAAAAAGGGAAGTTTCTCACAAACTGAAATCAACTAACCTGTAGAAGCAAAGACATATACGACTGGGAAAACCCTAAAAAGGAGGACACATCTCGTAAAAAGGACGCTTTCGTAAGCATACCAAAGACGCGCTATTTTTAATTATCTGTGAAATTTTTGAGCAACTATGCGAATCCTTGGCGATGCATACCTTCGAATCGTCGTGCCATAAAGAAGATTCCTTCGCGTCTGAGGAAAAGGGCTGCAAATTTTGCGTCCTCTCAGCCTACTTCGTAGAGGCCGAGGGTTGAAAGGGGCGCACAAAAAATAAAATATATATGTGTATGTATGTGCATATATGTGTATATATGTATGCCCATATGTGTGCCCATATGTGTGCGCATATGTGTACACATTTGAACCTCCACCACCCGCGTGTAGGCGGAACCCCCCACTAGCGCGTCAAGATGAAGCTTGAAGAAGTGAAGGACATTCAGAAAATTGAGAGGATTGGGGCCCACTCCCACATTAGGGGGCTAGGGCTGAACGACTGTCTGGACGCCCGGTACTGCTCAGAGGGCATGATAGGACAAATGAGCGCACGGAAAGCTGCAGGAATAGTTTTGCGCATGATCAAAGAAGGAAGAATTAGTGGCAGAGCAATCCTGTTAGCAGGTCAGCCAGGGACAGGCAAAACAGCCATCGCTATGGGTATTGCAAAAGCCCTAGGGGAAGATACGCCCTTCACACACATCTCAGGATCGGAAGTATATTCCCTAGAAATGAGCAAAACTGAAGCATTAACGCAAGCCTTTAGAAGATCCATTGGTGTTAGGGTTAAAGAAGAATCGGAAGTTATCGAAGGAGAAGTCGTAGAAATTGAAATAGAAAAATTTAACGAAAAAGATATGAACAGTGTCAACAAAAAGGTAGGCAAAATGATTCTTAAAACAACCGAAATGGAGACTCTATACGATTTGGGTAACAAAATGATTGAGGCTTTACAGAAGGAAAATATCACAGCAGGGGATGTTATCTGTATTGATAAAAGCACAGGTAAAATTACAAAAATTGGGAAATCTTTTGCTCGATCGAAAGACTACGATGCTATGGATCCAAACACAAATTTTGTTCAGTGCCCTGAAGGAGAATTACAAAAAAGGAAGGAAGTAGTCCACACAGTTACTCTACACGATATTGACGCGATTAATAGCAGGACACAAGGCTTTCTAGCGTTATTTTCAGGAGATACTGGAGAAATTAAAAACGAAATTAGAGAGCATATCGACATGAAAATTAATGAATGGCAAGAAGATGAAAAGGCGGAAATTGTACCAGGGGTTTTATTTATTGACGAAGTACATATGTTAGACATCGAATGTTTTTCCTACTTGAATAGGGCCCTCGAAAGTGAGCAATCTCCCATTGTTATTATGGCAACAAATAGAGGTATTACACACATTAGAGGAACGGACTATAAAGCTCCCCATGGAATACCCCTCGATCTGTTAGATAGAACTCTTATTATACCTACCTACCCGTATAAGCATCAAGATATAATGAAAATTTTAGAACAAAGAGCTGAAGAGGAAGACGTCGAAATTGATGAGTATGCCAAGGAGCTGTTGTGCAAAATTGCATCGGAGTCATCCCTAAGATACGCACTGCACCTGATCACACTGGCCAATTTAGTTTCCAAAAAAAGAAAAGCCACGGAAGTTACTGTCCAGGACGTCAGAAGGGTTTACAACCTATTTATTGATGTCAAAAGGAGCACGCAGTATTTAATTGAATACCAAAATGAATTCATGTTTTCGGAGTTGCCCAAGGAGGACGAGGGCGCCAAGGAGGAGGACTCCTACGACGAAAAGAGGGAAATACAGGAGAAGAAGTCGGCCAACGACGCTGCGGATTGTTAAGCATAGATGTAGACCTATCTCCCAAATTGTTTTGCCATTGGGAAAATGTGCGTGCCGGTGAAGTGGGCATATTGGTAATTCCCTCCATATTTGCACACAAACGTGTGCATACTTCCGTAATGCCGGGGTGGAAAAAAGGAGAAAAGGAGCAAAGTGCACACGCCCCACATTTGTTTCTTACCCATTTTGTGCATGGTGACACGTGTGAATGAGCACTTTAGTTCACATAACTGCATGCACCATTTATAATGCGCGTAAAAATTTGTCAACAATACGACGTAAGCCTTTTTTTTTTTTTTTACACCTCGTATTTTTTCTTTTTTTGAGTATGAATTAGCTTTTTTTTTTTTTTTTTTTCTGCCACATTGGGCAAAGTTATTCAAATCGCCAGTAACGTTGTGTGTATGTCCCCCACACCCGTTGGGGCCACATCCATGTTGTCTTTACGATATTTACAGAAAACGCAAAATGAACATCCCTCTTTAAGCATTTTTTGCGTTCACTTCGAAACTTTTTTATTCAGCCCAGTTAAAAACGTGGTTGGTTTGTGGCACATACAAGGAATTAAATTAAGCCAAATCAAATTAAATAAAATTAAGCAAAATTAAACAAAATTATACAAAATTAAACAAAATAAAATAGAATCGCATCAAATTAAAGCGCAAAGCATTGTCGTCCTCTGTAACGGTGAAAAGGTGAGCAATTCTTGGCCGAACATCAGCCCAACCTTGCCGCACAATTTTTCCAACTCGTTTCCATTGAAATTTTTTACCTTTCGTTCCACCTGAAGGCGCAGTATAAAAGGAGGGTGGCGCTTTTCCTCTGTCTGAAAAACCATCAATTTTGCGAACACCTAAGCGCGTAAAAAAAAGAAGAAAAAAATAGATCAATTTTAAATTAAAGTTCCCCACTTTTCTACTCACATGTTACAGAAATTAAAAGAAATACATCATCGAAATTAAAAAGACTGGAAAAACAAAACTGATGTGCATAAGTCTCCAAAAATTCGAAACAACGTCCTTTCCTGCACTTCTCCGTACGCCCATTTGGAAATTTTGTTGCCACTTAGCTTTTTTTCATTTGCAGCCATTCGCAGCCATTTGCTTAAAAGCCCTTGGGGAGAGAAAAAAAAAAAAAAGTAACACAACTTAAAATAAAATAAAATCACATAACATAACAGAACATAGCATAGCGTCATGTAATGCAACACAACTAGCTACGCACGAAATGCAAAAAAAAAAAAAAAACGCCGTCTAAAAAGCCATTTTCACGTCGCAAAAACATATTTTTTACCTTGCCGGTCATACAAAAATGTTAAAAAAAAAAAAAAATTCTGAACAAGATTTGCACACAACGCCTTTTTTTGCAGCATTCCAACTGTCCGGAATAAAGTTGTAATTTTTTCAAGGCTCTTGACATGGATATTTTCTTAAACGAGGTAAACACGTAAAACGGTTATCCGAGGACACGTAAACGAAAAAGAGTCCTGCTGCTTTCTGCTTAAATGTCCACGAAAAGGGTCACTTTAACTGTTTTGTGCAAGGGAAGCAATAATAATACCAGCAGATACATAAATATGCATATAAATATATGTACATATATATCTGTACACATACCTGCACATAACCTTGCACACAAACGTTGCGTCAAAAATAGAGTCATATTTACGCGAGTTCAACACCTCCCTGCCCCTTTTCTGTCCACGTACATCTTTTTTAATAATCCTTTTCGTAAGTGTTTCCGCCTCACTCTTGCCACTCGAGCCAACCCCACGCTTAAATTTTTTAACCCCCCAAAGTCCATCATTCGAAATGGTCAGAGGAACGCCTTGTCTTTCCCGCTTCGTGTAAGAACGCAAATTTGTAACTGAAGTCAAATACGCGCAGGGAAAACCAAAAATAAAACAAAGTCAAACAGAACAAAGCAAAATAGAACAAAATAGAATAACAAAGCAGAGCAACACAAAATAGAATAACAAAACAGAGAAACACAAAATAGAACAACAGTGGGGGCCTTCCCCCGACTGCCAAACATTTCTGCAACAGAAAAAATGAAGCCGCCTGTTGATAACGATGTTTCACTAAACAATAAAGAAGAATTCATATACTACCTAAAAATATTAAACCATATTGGATACTACGATGGTTAAGCCGTAGAATTGCGCTCATTTAAAATAGCAAAGCGTCCAGTACACCCACTTGTTCATATGTAACAAGTGTGGCAAATTAGATAGAGTTTTTTTTTTTTTTTACTTCCCTCCCCCCCCACTGCCAAATGCAGAAATGGTTTCCATCATAAGCGCTGTGAATGTAGAAAATTACAATTTAAATTACTCCGAGTCGGTGTTAATGGTTAGTACGAGCTCAATAGCATGTATGCATCTTGTGGCTACACTTTCTATACCTGTTTGCACATTTAAGAAAATTAAAAGTGATAAATCATAAATCGCTCTTTCCGCAGCGTTCTGTTGTGTTCCCAACTTCATGTTATAATATAGAGGAGCATGAAAAAAAAAAAACGCATCACATAAATAAGCCCCACTATATGTGAAAACTCTCCGTGTGCAAGTTACCTGGTGCCATTAGCACAATTCTTGTTTCCCTTTGCACAAGTGCTCACATCAACGAAAAAACGGGAATAGAGACAAATAAGCCTAAATGCAGCTTATCCAGAGCGACGTCCATGAATGAAAAGTCATGTACTCTTTGACATAATGCACTGCAATGTGATGTATTATTTTATTTTATTTTTTTTTTCCTTTAAGGGATCCACCTTCAAAAATGCCTTAAACGTTAGGAGAAAGGAAAAAAACGTGCTCGAAAATATCATAGCAAATGAAAAATCTAGTGAACAAGAAAAAAACTGCGCTGAGCTACTAAAGTACAAGTTAAATAAAGACATAAGGTCCATAGAAAATAGTACATATGACATTATAAAAACAAAATGCATTCCCATGACGACTAACGAGGTAGCTTCCCCATCAATCATTTTTAACAATACAAATTAGGAGAAATAAAGCTGACTGGAAATGATAAAAAAAAAAAAAAAAAAACGATAAACGATAAACGATAAACGATAAACGATAAACGATAAACGATAAACATAACTTTCTCCTTCGCATGTGCCACGTGGAGAATACCCCCATTTCAACATCCCTATTTACAGAAAATATTAATGTTCTATTGGCATTTACTTGGAGATATTACGAGATACTGCTCCGATACATTTGAAGGTGAAGAAAAGAAGAAGACTCAAGAAAGAAGCATGCAGTCGTATTCTTACGCCCTAGGTTATGCGAACCGAATGAATATACCTCCGTCTAGTCCGCGGATGTTAGAACTGCTCGTTAGTTTAACAGGTTAGCTCCTCCACAAGCATCCATATAAGTTCACTTACCTGTGTGAAGGAGAATACATGAGCATAAGTAAGAAATGCGTTAATATAATTTATCGTTCAACTTTTTTCTCAACCCATTTCTAGTTCTCCACAAAGACATGCACACTGACATAAACATTTCCATTGAGATGGCTGCTCAGGCATTTAGAGATGCAATTCAAAATATGCATCTCCTGGAGTAATACATAAAATGAGCACTTCCCCATAAGAAAAAAAAAAAAAAATCTTCGAAAAATGGCGCCCCCTTTTTATGCCTATATATATGCGTCTCTGCTCATTTCCCTGCAAGGGATTTTCTACAACAAAGATGCAGATATAGACCCGCGCGTATTTGCCTACATGAGTGTCTACAAACCCTGTTTGCTACTAAAACTTTTTTGTAGTAGCGACATGTTTAAATTATGCCACCTGTTATTCCTTTTCGCTCCACTTAGAAACGATGATGAGTGCTCCAAGACGATTGGTATATTGGGCGTACTGAGGGACAACATAAATAAGTGGTGTGAGCGTAAGTTTCACTGCGTTAATTTTTTTCTCGTTCTCTTCTAATTTGACATGTTTGCTTTCCCTTTTTTGTTCTCTCTTTTTGCCTTCCCCTTTTTGCTTTTCCCTTTTTGCCTTCCCCTTTTTGCCTTCCCCATTTTGCTTCCCCTTTATGCTTCCCCCTTTTGCCCTTCCTTTTCATCTTCCCAACAGTTTGCGGCAGGAAAAATGTGAATGCCCTGTTCGAAATAAAAGGAGAAAACTTCGATAAATACAAGGACATTATGGACAGCATCCAGTCATAAAATTGGGGCGTACGAAGGAAATGAGACGAGACGCAAGAGGTTGTGGAGGCCGTTGGTTGTTACTATTGTTAAGCGGCACGCTTTACCTGTAGCTCGCTGCTTCACCTCCATTTGTTCACACGCTTTGAGCGTATGGTCTAGTGTCCCCGCCTTAACCTAATTCGAACTGTCGCAGGTGGATAGTTCATTTGGAAGAATTACCCTTTGAAGGCTACCCTTTGAAAGCTACCTTTGAACGCTACCCTTGGAGGAATTACCCTTGGAGGAATTACCCTTGGAGGAATTACCCTTGGAGGAATTACCCTTGGGGGAATTACCCTTGGAAGACCTTCCCTTTGACGAGCCCCATTTTGTGTTATTTTTTCATTTCCCCTTCCCCCCCGATGGCCCTTTGCAACGTTGTAAAATGTGTGCACCTGGATGTTCATCAGTAGGAGCACCCATTTCTCCAAACAGCACAAACGTTTTTACGAGTTAAGACGGAAAGGGCTACTCACAAGATACATTTTGCATTAAACTCATTTTTTTTTCTTCTCAATTTTGAAGTGCAAAAGTGGGGGTCACACGGGAAGGCTACTCCATATTGTTCAGGTGGGGTCGATCCGGTCCACTGGCAGGACACCTCCCGCAGGCGTAGCCTTCACAAGGGTATGTATATATACATGCACATAAATTCGTACGCGTGTACGTGTGTTCATAAATCCTTCTCTGTCATGTGTGCCCTCCCCCCCAATGGCACGATTTTTGTCTTCTAATCCGCCCAACAACTGTTTGTAGTAACGACATTCCTCCTCATGCATAATAAAAAAAAAAAAATTAGATAAATTAAGACTACATAATATGGTTAGAGGGTAGGGAAGGGAAAAAGCCACCCCCCTTGAGTTATATCAACACATAGTATGAAGAGTTTAAACCTTCAATCGTGAAATGCTATAGGTTTTTAAATAGGCATACATAAGTCACAAAAAACCTGGTTATAAGAGGAACAAGTTGAGAAAAAATTCCTAGTGCACTCACGTTTTATGGGTAATGTGTGTACTCTTACAACTGCCTCTCTACATGAAGTACTGAGTTCGGATTGCATTTGGCACATGAAATGGTGTGCTATCCAGCACGGTAGGTATAGTATCTCCCGTGCTGGATGACATATTAAAGAAAAAACTCTTGGAAGACGGAAAAAAAAAAAAAAAGTGATCCAAAATTTACACTTATTCGCAATTCATTAAAGTGATTAGGGTTCGCCATAAGTCACTCCTCTGGTGTCCTGTACTCTGGGGGGATCCATTCGACCGGGTTGATGTCAGCATTTCTATATCTGACTGCCCTTCTAGCTTCCAGGTACTGTGAAAAAGCGTGGTGATCGATTTCTCCACCGTAATAGTGCCAATGGAAATTTTTGTAATAATCGTCTGGGTCCATGGTAACTTCTAATGGCTCAAACTTCTGTATATACATGGTGAATAAGAATATGGGCGTGATCGTAGCAACTAGTGATCCCACAAAGAGGAACATAAATTGGAACTGTCCATAAGTAGCCTTAAGTAACTGCCAGTAGGTAAAATGCTTTAAGCAATCCTTGTTACTAAAAAAGGTGGCTAATTCATCAATAGTCATCGAATGAATAGATGGTCCTGCCCAATTTCCATACTGATACCCTGTTTCTTTCGTTGTCCTCGTTTTAAATATATTTGTCCATGGATAGTTATGTACTTTCCTGGGATCTAGGCCGTTATATATTCTTGGCGCGCTCCCAACCTTGGGGGCTTTAAACATTTCAGACGTGGGGTAATACGACTGCAGCGTAGCATTGGGGAACAGAAATCTTACTTTACTCCTTGACAATGCCATCGTTAAGGATGACGGTATTTTCGTACAGCTGCGTTGTTATGCATTCAGTTGGATTTTTTTCTTTCTTTCTTTCTTTCTTTATTTATTTTTTTTTTTTTTTTTTTTTTTTTTTTCTTTGCCTTTCTAGCCCAGTTTTGTTTAGCCGTAAAATGTTCAAAGGGGTTATTATCACTTGCAACTCAAATGGGTGAGAGGTGAGTACCCTTCCAACTGTTTCTCCTGTGTTATTACTTTTTGTCAGTTTTGCGCAAAATGATGGTGAGCACTTGGGTATTAATATCCCACGCGTTCATTTTAATCACCGCTTCGACTTTTTTTTTTTTTTTTTTTTTTTTTTCCTACCTCCGCATACAATGTGTCATTCAGTGTAACATAACGAAAGGGTCCTCACAATTGCCATATCGGTGGGTATTTTATTTGCGGCGAGTTATGGAATAAATTCGCTGGTCGTGTTGCGGCAGGGGTGCGGAAGGGGCAGAGGTTGATGTGTGATCAAGTGTGCCCCAAGGTAGGCATTCGTCACTTGGTATGCTTCGCTTCGCTGCGGTTTATTTTATTTTATTTTATTTCATTTTATTTTTTTTTATTTTTTGTTATTTTTTTTTTTTTTTACCGTTCGCGCCAAGAGCAACTTTAACGCAGAAAAATAATTGAAAAAAGTGCCCCCCGCGGGGTGGACGCCTTTGCGCATATGTTCATAAGGAGCACGCGCGTGTGTACTTACGCATGTACTACGCATGTACCACCCATGTACCACTCATGTTGCTATTTTCCCGGAGCACGGGCACATGTGGACTGCGCTGCGAATAGAGTTACGCTCAGCCGAATGGTTGTACACCCCGCAAATTGCGCCAAACAGGCAAACACTTCGAAGCAGCGAAAAGTAGCAAAGATAAACCTGCTTTAAGTATGGCACTAATCGCTGTGTCGCTTGTGTGCAGCTTTACCATTTATTCGTCGCTTAAACGCTGTGCAGAGTATTCCATTGAATAAAAGGGAAAAACAAATTTTGCAATGCTGTTGGTTGGTCTACACGTCGAAACAGAACAATTCCCATTTCAATCGTGCGGAACGAACACCCGCCTTCTCCCATGGAGAGCAACAAAATGACCAAGATGAACAAAAACAGCGATCGTGTACACTCTTCTGGGTAACGAATTTTACCATTTTTATCA
>NC_020404.1:367892-388603 GCF_000321355.1 Plasmodium cynomolgi strain B
CACTCGCGGGGTTCATTTTTTCGCTAATTTTTTTTTTTCCTTTTTTGCCCAATTTCTTTACACTTTCGACTTCGCAAGAAGCCCCGCGTTTTCATTTTATATGCCTCTTAGCATACATATGTACCTTTTCGTTTTTTTTGTGACATAGGGTATACAAGCGTAATTCGGCATCTTCATAAGAGCGCACGTAACGTTTAAAGGGAATTGCCATTCGTACATAAATATATATACATATGTTCGTATGTGCGTATGTTCGTATGTTCGTATGCTCATATGCTCATTTGTGGTATGTACTTGTGCACACATATTGCGAAGGAAGCCAATTGAGGTGTACCTTAAGGAGTTAATAAGGAAGCCCTGTTTTTCTTGAGTGACGAAGGGAAGTACACACCCGGGTGCCGAAAAAAAAGGAGATTGACGGGGAAAGCGAAGCGCTCATATAACAGGCCTCTTGTAGCAGCCAGTGCATAACGGACAGCGCTCCGTAATTTTGTTTTTTCCCCTGAAGATTTCATAACAGGTACGACACATACGAAACGCAGGGCGTCGCACATATGTGTACGAAGGTGCGCGAGGAGCTATCCCTTCCACTGCAGATGTGGATACACAGGCACGCGCAGTTAACGGAAAATAGTTAGGGAAGGCCCCCGGCTGACCACGCGGCGGCACTTCCCACACGCAGACACGGGCAGGCATAGGCAGGCATAGGCAGGCACAGGCGACACAGGCAGACACACGGCCCACACAGCCCCCACACCTGATAACCCTTACACGTGCGGCAATTTCTCCCCCCCCTCCGGCAGGTCGACAAAATGTTAGAGGCCAAGCTAAACAACGCATCCATTTTGAAGAAGCTATTTGAATGCATCAAAGATTTGGTAAATGATGCAAATGTGGATGCGGACGAAAGTGGATTAAAATTACAAGCATTGGATGGGAACCATGTATCGTTAGTCAGTCTTCACTTGCTAGACTCAGGTTTTTCTCACTACAGATGTGATCGTGAAAGAGTGTTGGGGGTCAATATCGCATCACTAAATAAAGTCTTTAAGTTATGTGGAGCCAATGAGTCAGTAGTCATATCAAGCAAAGATGATGAAGATAATCTCAACTTCGTTTTTGAAAATAATAAAGAAGATAAAGTAACAAATTTTTCTCTCAAATTAATGTCCATAGAATTGGACTCTCTGAACATCCCAGACTGCGAAGAAGGGTTTGATGCAGAGGTAGAATTGAGTAGCAAAGAATTAACTAACATTTTTAGGAATCTATCCGAATTTTCCGACACGGTATTTATCGAAATAGACTCAAATATTATCAAATTTACGACAAAAGGTTTAGTCGGGGATGCAGAGGTGGCGTTAAAGCCAAGGGAATCAACAAGTGAAGATGATGTCGGTGTTACCATCAAATCTAGAAAAAAAATTAAGCAATCCTTTGCTATAAAATACTTAAATTTGTTTTCCAAGTCCACTATCCTCTCCGATGTAGTTACCCTTGGGTTAAGTGACAGTAGACCCATCGAGTTTAAGTACGAAATAAAAGACACCTCCCCGGACGCAGACACTCTGAAGGTTGGCTTTGTAAAATTTTTCTTGGCGCCTAAAATGGACGACGAAATGGATAACAAGGAGTAACCGCCCCTCCTCTTCGTGCCCCTGCGCTCCGTTCGCGCGGCATTTACGCGGCGTTCTTCAGTGTGTCCACGGCGTTCTTCAGTATGTCAACGCCTTCTTCAGTGTGTCCACGGCTGCACGACCCCTTGCTGCACCCCTCCCCCTTTTTCAACACTAGATGCATCCCATAGGTAGGTACTACATCACCCATTGCACTGTGCGTATACACTCGAACGTACACACTCGTACGTACACACGCCGTCTGCACATGAACCTCTGGCAATACATACGACTTATGTGTACTGCCAAATCACCTGTTTTTAACGACCCCAACGGGCACGCACAGCGGAATAAGAAACGCGGACTCGATTCCCAATTACACCATTTTAAGCCCTAACCAGTATGACCCCCTTTTTTTTTTATTTTTTTTATTTTTTTTTATTTTTTTACCCTTTGGCAATGTGTGGCCAGATTACATCTGCATAAATTCAGCGCGCGCAAGTCGTAAGGGCAATTTCCAAAAAGGGGGAAACGCGCCAAGTGTAAGTCAATTGGTACGTACATTGATGCGTATGTTGGTTTGCTTACTGGTTAGCCCCAGCTGGCTCACACAGTGCGAGAATATTTCTCCCCCTTCCACCCGGCTGCAAAAACTGTCTCATTCGAATTGTTAAAATAATATTCGGCAAGATGGGCAATAGGGACGAGGGGCAAGAGGCAAGAGATCACAGGCAAGAGACCAAAGACCAGGCGTGTACGCCTTTTTGTCACGTGAGGCATCATATCCCACGCAGGGGGGGCCAGGCCACTCCCCATCATTGACCGAAAGAATTGGGCCACGTCTTAACTTTTCAAATGGTCCGTACCAAATGGTCCTCACCAAATGGTCCTCACCAAATGGTCCTCACCAAATGGTCCTCACCAAATGGTCCTCACCAAATGGTCCTCACCAAATGGTCCTCACCAAATGGTCCTCACCAAATGGTCCTCACCAAATGGTCCACACCAAATGGTCCACACCAAATTGTCCGCACCAAATGGTCCGCACTTGAATGCATATCTGATTTGTTAAGAAGGGCGCATCGCACGGGAAGTTATCCGTTTAGTTATTTTTATGCGAAAAAAATGGCACAAAACCCCTGGGGGGTTTATACGTCGTTTTTTTCTTCTTTTTTTTTCTTTTTTTTTTTTTCTTTTTTTTTTCCTTTTTTTTTTCCTTTTTTTTTTTTTTTCTTTCTTCGACCCAATCGTGCCACTGCTGCCATGGGAGGTGTACACCATTTCGTCACCCCGCTCAATCGCGCCACCGCCGCGGAGAACGCAGAAAAGGAGGAGTAGCAGTGGCAAAGGCAGTCACAGTGGCAAAGGCAAAGGCAGTCGCAGTGGAACAGGCAGTCACTTCCTCATCCTGCTGCGGCTGCGCTGCGGATGCGGATGGGGCCCGCCCTCCCCGGGGGCGCCTAATAGTTGTAGCTAGCCGCGTCACGCCACAGCACCAGCAAGTCCACGAAGGCGTCGCGCTCCTTCTGCGTCTTGGTCTTAATGGGCAACTCTAGCCCTTCGGGGAAGTCCTCCGTGGGCGGACCGAAGATACACAACGTCACCTTCGCATTGACCTTCCTGGGCTCCCTCTTGTTACTCGCCTTTAGCAACGGGTGCGCTAACCCCTTAGATATGTTCTTAATACGCACCACGGAAATTTTAAATATGTGCTCCGTGTCTTCCCCAATGGTCCATTCTAAGGTACTGAGGTCTTGACTCGCCTTCCACTTGAATGGCTTCCTCTTATCGCTGTTGTGATATATTTTGCTCAGTCCTCCCTTACGTAATGCATCCCTTATGTTGGAGGGTAAATCATGGACCCCATTGACATATGGATCTTTGTCAAACTCGGATAAGCTGAAATCAAAAATTAAGAGCGTGTCCTTGAATGCATCCAGAGGATCCTCCGCAGAGTTCATTGCTTCCACAGTCATCTCAACTTTCTGCACGATCTGCTTGTCCTCCTTTTTGTTACTCATCTTAGAAACGGACGCCTTGAACCCTTTTATAATATCCCTAGACACAGTCATGTCGTACACTTCAGCAGAGTACATCGCGATGTTATCGATACATATGGATAACAGCTGCATGATTACAGCGTCCCCTCCAAAATTACTTAACATTTCCCTCGTCAAGCTATCAAAACCAGATGCAGTCATCGATATAATTCCCAACCTATGGTATGCAAAGTAGGCTAACAATCCTAAGGACACCTTCTGTAACCTAAGCTGCTTCTGATGGTTCTGATCATTTGCACAAGTCAACACAGACTGGATAATCGTATCGATCATTTCTTTATCCATACTGATATTGTACCATCCACCCAACTTGGCATTATACAACTCTTCTTCCTCCTCTGGGTATTCATTCGTAACACCTTCCACATTTTGCGTATAGTAAAGAATGCAAAGAAGCACACGCAACGCTTCCAACATGACGATGGATTTCTTAACCGATTTGCATATCAAATTTGCTATAGAAGGCACACCACCGCTGTTGCAGAACTCATAGGCCAATTCCTCCGACTGGATTAAACGCCTCATACATCTCAGAGAGGATACCACCAATTCAGTAATCTCAAATTCTTCCGTGTCAGCTTCAATGCAACTAATTAAAATACCAAACGCGTCAGATTTCACCAACAACGGTAAGCTAGACTCAATTTTGCATTGATTGCTCAACAAATGAATAGCCAACGTCAACAAACTGATATCATAATCGTATAACTGTATCACATTTATGGTTGCATCTATGCCCCCATTTTCGGAAAACATTTTGGCATTCTCATGGAGCCTACATAGAGAGCACAAAATGTCCAGCAGAAAAAATATAACCTTAGTGTTTTCTCTATTCTGTTTCAGAACATTCAACACAGGAATTAAGGTTACCCCAAAATTCCTCATATTCCTCTCTTCATTTTCCATAACCAAATTGGATAAGGTACGCAAACCCGTTTCCAACTCCGCATCTGGGAAAGACTCATTGAGCTTGTTCAACCAGGACTGGTACGAAATTTCGATCTGTGCGTCTAGGAAATATTTCACGTTTGCCGTATATAAGGACAAGTTCGAAATGGACTTGAACAAACTCTCAATACATCGCACTGCGTTTTTGTTATCACTTCCATCATAGCTTCTTAAACATTGAACCAACTCAGCCGGAGCGCCATTCGATCCGTAGGTCTTCTTCATATCTTCGTTTCTGAACAAAATGTTGCATAACAAAACGGAGGCACCATTCGTTACGTCAAAATTGGAGCGATACTCTCTCAATATTCTTACATTCAAGTCGGGACCTTTCAGTGCACAGAAGATATTCGAATTCGCCTTGTGGTCTATGCACATGTTGGCTAGCGCCAAACAGCAGTTGGTAATGGTGGGCTCCATTTTCTCCACATTCAACGATCGAAGCAGTAAATTCACGCATGCATCTATTCCCTTGATTTCTCCAATCTGCGTTTTTATTTCTTTCACCACGGATAAACTTCCTATCAGGAAAAGCACATCTGGGTATATAATCTTGTCCGTCTCGACATTGTTAATAATGGCGGTCAGCCGTACCAACACATCTGCTTTTAGTAACATTTCCACATGCGCATCGGACACAATTTTTCTCATAGCTCGGAATACATGACGAAGCAACGAAACGGAGTAATCCCCATTATCATACTGGTTCCATATTTCTATCAAATGGTTAACCGCATTCGTTCTATCATACACATTTCTGTTATGCGCTGTCCTATCTATTAGCAAAACACGATTGATGAGGAAGTCTTCCTTATCCTCCTTCTCAATAGTTTTCTCCATACAGAGATCGCCAACCGATTTACTAATCACATTTGCATACTCCTTTATATCCTTAACTACATGCTGCAGCCCAATTGGGTTCTTCGTAAAAGCGCATAAAGCACGACACGAATAATGCTTCACGTTTTCATTAGCTTGTTTGATCAAGGAATGAAAAGCACTCGTGTGAAATCCTTTCTTCACTAGCTCTTTCAAATTATCGCTATTCTCACACAATATTTCTATTGACATGTAACCGTACGAATTGTCCGTTCCAGCTTCGGTGGTGGGTAAAAGGTTGTCCTTATTATACACCTTCAATCTTTCCAGTACATAATTCATATCATCTTCCAACGACGCGTCAAGCAGAACGTTAATCTCCATCGATTTCAGCTTGTACTCTGTCAACATGTCGTATATATCCTTACACGTCTTTTCCTTTGGCATATCGTCATTTATGGCATTACGCACACTGCAGATTCTCATTTTTATATTATCCACGTATTCTTCTCCTAACTCCTTCTTCTTCCCGTCTAGACTGACCTCCAACTCTTCCAACAATTTGTACATTTCATCATTGTTCGCGATTTGGCGCCCTATTCCTTCCTTTACGACCAATTTTTCCAACGTCTGAACAAAACTTTCTGCCGTCGCGTTATCATTTACTAAATTCTCATGGTTGCTCTGGACAATGGATGGCAATGCAGAAGTTATTATCTTCAACGAGGTGGACGAGTCACATGTGGCTATCTCACTCAGTGCTTCCAAAACGGCTACATTCACTTCTTCACATGGCTCATATTCCATCAGCTTAGCTAAATTGTTCAAGGCCTCCGTCTTGTCTGTCTGCCGAATGTGCGTAAATAATCCAGTAGATGCAGCGTCCTTCAACAAGTTGGCATACGCTTTGATAATTTCCACGCGACCTTGCTCTGTATAATTGGACAGATTTTCCTCCGATACTAAGGAACTAATTTTCTTCAACGTTTCCGAGGCTACCTTTTCATCTAACAAGCTCGACACTACCATGGTGTCTACAAAATTGATAAATTCCACTGTCCTGTCTTTGCTAGAACCCAAATTTAGCAACATTCCGCAGGATTCTAAGATGCGTGCATTGTCCATATCATTTACATACCCAGAAGCGCTAGACGTTTCTGCAATGGCACCCAATAATTTGATACCAGGAACGAATACACAATCGTTCGCTCTGTTCAAATTCATGATGGATAGCGTTTGATCTACTAAGTTCCCCATGGAACCATTCCATTTCATGTACAACAACTTGGCACCCTCCTCATCCTTTGTCACCTGTTCGAGCAACTCATATATGCCCTGCACGGCGTATGGCTTGTTTTTGTACTCCTCCAAAATTTCGTACGTATTGTCCAGTATCGGGGCCAACTTATCCAGCACCAGCTGCTTCGTGTACGGATTCAACACACATCCTGCTAGGACACTATACACAGGAGACACAAATTTACAGTTGGCTAACCCAACCTTGTTCGCAATCATGTCCGTGTACTGATTTAACACCCCTGAAGAAGCAACCGCCCAAGCTCCCAGCTGGTCCTCATGATCATACTTCACACGATCTACCAACCGTTTCGTGACCAATGCAATGTTCGCCTGCAGAGACGCATTATCCAACTGTGAAGTCAAATACCCATTCAGCTGTTGCAATGTTGCCTCCGTGTACTCCAACGCATCCGAAGGATTTTCCAGAGGGGCCCTCAAAAACATCTCTAACTTACTGCTCAGGTTGTCTATTTTCTGCACCGAATCGCTGTCACTAGATTTAACATTCAATATCAATTTCATCAATTTCTTTACCTGTTCATCGGCTCCCATGTAGGAAAATAAAACTCCTCCCAATTTGGAGATTTCCTCATTCTCACTGTGTATCATCGTAACGTCCGAAATGACATCCACCGCACCCAATTCTCTCAGCTTCATCTTGTCATTACTATTACACAGCTTGATCAAAACGGTGAGTATGTCCTGGGCCGTCATTTCGTCATTCTTATTTTTGCCCAAAGTTTCTAGCAATATCTTTATCGCTGAATATTGGTCTATCTTCATCTTCTCTTCAATATTTATATGGTCTGCTATAATGGCCAAACATTTCGCACTGTCCTGAACGATGGGCAAATCTGCTTGGTACTCTCCCATAATCTTAAACAGATTGTCCACAATTGGAGTCATGCTAGCTATATTTGTTATTATCTGATCATCCTCCGTTTTTAGAAGCTCGTACAAAGCCTTTATAGAATTTCCCCGAGAGTTCTTATACTTCTCCGAGTTGCCTATCAGGTCTACAATCAGCGCTATGAGCTTGTCATATTCCGGATGCTTAATTAATTGGTTGACGCGCTTTTCTCCCGTACACATGCAAGCTAAACATCCAAACGTGCTCTTAATAACAGTGTCCGATTCGGAAAAGTAGTTAATTCCTGCACACAGCTTCTTAACCAAGCCTTTGTTAAATCCTATGTCTGCATTGGTAATGTCATGCTTCAGGAGCAAACTTAGAGACTCCAATAAATTCGAAACAGCCTCTTCCGTGCAGTCGTTTCCTGGTAACTCCAAAAGGTTGTATCCTTCTATGAGTGCGGAAGTCATATCGCTTTTCGTCAAATGCACTAATCCAATTCTTGTCTGAGATATGTTCGTGCAGGCATGTCCAATTTCTGATATCGTCGCGTCATACAAACTTCGTCCTAAAATGCTGTAGTCCTTCTTTTCCGTCGATTTGTAAATAGTCGGATTGTCCTTCAACCACTGAACCATATTGTGAAGATGCTCCCCTACGTTGCAACGAGAAGATATCTTACTCGCTTCTGCGGTTAGTAACAACTCGTTCAGAGAAGTCAAATACTCATGCAGTTTGATCAGGTCCTTTTCGCTCATAGCTTCATTGCACAGTTTTAGAATATCCTCAATTTCTTTCGTTAGAGAGTCTAACGGCATTAGCATTGCCAACAAAGGGGCACACGTCGTCTTCAGCTTAGCACTCTTTGCATGCGTCCGCAACGAGTTCTGAAGTGTAACCAACGTGTTGGCCTTCTTTATCGAGTCGATCGATTCTGGGCTAATTTTTACAATATTTCCCAACACGCTAAATCCAATTATCTGTACATCCAAGTACATGGGCACCTTGTGGATATAGTTAACAATCTGCTTCACATAACCCTTGTTAACCAACACATCCGCGCCAATTACATTGCTACTGAGGAGTATGTTATCTATCGCTGCAAGTAGATTCGTCTGAGTCAAGCGAGACTCTGAATACTTCTTCATCAACTTGAATATGCTATCTAAACTGGATTCTACAATCTCTTTGTTATTTATTTTGTTAATTTCGGTTAAATGGTTTATACACTCCGCGGCTGTAATCAAAATGTTGTCGTCTGGTTCTTCAATCTCCGCAAGTCTCTTTACTTGAGAAATGCACATCACATCAACTATGGACCCTATTACCTCGTGAATTGTAGCTGCCGCATTCAGTTTCAATATCTTGATTGTCTTCAGCGCTGCTTTGATTAACTTCGGTTGTTCATTAAACCGAGGGGATTCAATCCATACTTTCATGCCGTTATATATCGAACTGTCAGCTCCCTTGGATTCTAGTATACTTTTTAAAGACTGGATTCGAGACAATCCAGAAATTGCTGCCAACGTTTTGTACGCAGCTTCCGGGTTTGACTGAGCCAAATTTATAATCGACTCCAAATTGGATATATGCCTTTGACAGTCACTTTCAGTGGCTAACTTCTCCATAATTTTGGTCCCCTCTTGAATTATCACTTCGTTCGTTTCATTTTCCAGCATAACAGTCAACACTGAATCGACTACCTCTTTATTACTCAAATAGTTCAAGGCGTCCGAAGCGGTCAACATCTTATTTATCAGTTTTAGACCAATTTCTGCTATAGTGCTGTCATTGCTCACAGTTGACAATGCATTGGCAATTCCTGTCACCCCTCCGTACTGATTAATAGGTTCCACCGTCGTTATATATTCTGATAATCTGAAGTAGGCCGTAAAACAATTTAAGAGGTATTTCGTTTCGTTCAAATGGTACTGGATACAAGTAGACAAAATTTCGATTGCTTGATTGTTTACCATTTGTTCGTGGAACTCGTTAATCATCGAAGCAGAGGCTATGCAGGACATACTCGCTTTGGCTAACTCAATGGAATCCAAAGATGCGTACAATATTGGGAATAAAGACGCGAACAATGAGTAGCTATTTACTTCTTTCACATAGTTAGATCGAGACACGAACGGAATTAGCGCATTACAAACAGCACTTGCGCAATCGACGTCATTGGGAAAGTAGGATAACGCGGTGCAAAGCGTTGCAATGCCTCCATACTCATATACTATGGCAGCATGAGGGGGATTATTTGAAATCCTTCCCAACATTCTAGATGCCCCAGCTACTAATCTGGAAATTTTCTCAGGATTACTTTCATACTGTTGTAATCCACTATTGATTAATTCTACAAGCACTGGGATTCCTCCAGATTCTACTACCTTATCTGTTATGGAAGAGATATACGAAAGAGAACTCAGTAACTCTAGTGCAGAGTCCTGCTCCTTTGATCCCTGCTCTGATCTTTTTAAAATGTTCAGACAGTTAGTTAGTTGTTCTGGACCGACAGCACATTTCATAGCATCACTTCCTTTGGAAACAATTCTTGGGTACGACTTAAATTTGTCCAAAATGACAACGGATTTTTCAATTATAGTCGGAACTACATAACCGTTTGAAGACAAATTTTTAATAGCGTCAAATACCCCCTCAACAATTTCAGCCGTATCATCATTTATCGCCTGCAATGTTAGACAGTGATCTATTAATTTATGATGTGCTCCCTCTGCATTTAAGATCTGTGAACCCGAAGCAGACTTAGCCACAACAGACAATGCTGACACGATTACATTCCCCAATTTGACATTATAAGAGCTTGACGTAAACACATTTAGTAAAGCAACACCGAGATCTCCTCCCTCTATTTGAACATTTGAATCATTCATATTCTGAATAAATAACATACAATTTTTTAATGTATCCTGATCTGAGGGAACCGTTTTGATAATTTCTACTACGGCGTTCACACCACCATCTGTAATTAACTTTTGTAATGCATCTGTGTCTTTCTCGGAGCAGCAATAATCCGACATAGCAAAGAGTACTCTACTTGAGCAAAAAAGAATATCATCATCATCCTTGTAATTAATTACTGCGTTCTTTATGGACTCCACGGCACCTCTTTCCAACGCGTCAAATGCGTTTTCTTTGTACGTTTTTGATGTGGAGTTACAAAAGTCGGATAGCGATCTCAACCCAAACATTAACATACGTTTAAAGTTTTGGTGCTGCACTATGGAAGACACGGCGGTACTTACCCCGGGGTCACACCCCCTTCTCACTAAAAAAAAGGGAAAGAATTAACATGTACAATGAGAGAAGTATTTAACTTGATAACATTCTCATTTGTGTGAGGCACTCGCATGGGAACCCCACCCTCAGCGGCACTTCAATGTGTGTATATTTTTTCACAGTCATATTTGTTACGCGAAAAGGGTACTAAAAAATTTTGCACAAGAGGGTTAGTACATAAAAGACGGTAGGAAGAAGAACAATGGAACACACACATTTCGCGATAATGTACAGAAGGACATTCCGCTCATGGGGGGAATGTATACCCAAGTGTACGTTTCTTTAAAAAAAAGAAACTTGAGTTTCTTCCTCTTACCTTGTGTTCTCGCCATTTCCGATAATATAACGTGTAAATCAAAATTGTCTGTTTGCGTGTGTCTATACTAGGGCTGGACACACTCGAATGCGCGAATGTGTGCGTGCGTTTAAATGATTCTACGATGAATGTGCATATATTTCGGCAGCTCAGGTTTGGCTTGGAGCTGTGCTCTCGAAAGGGTCCTTAAATGGGGACGAAAAAAGTGCTGATGTTTATTCCAGTTTTGCGTTTAAATTTCAACGTACAGAGAAGTAGTTGCAATAAATAATAATCATTCTTAAAACAAGAGCAACGCGCTGGCATTAAAAATACTATTGCCCATGCAACAGGTTAGTCCTTATGTTTTAACATGACTGAAGGGACATACAGGGGGAAAACGAAAAAAAAAAAAATCGTGGGTAAAACTTGTGCGTAAATGCGGCTACTAGCAAGTTAGCCCTTTATGCCCTGCGTAGTGTGCCTACGTATGTGCGTACGTACACGCCTGTATACACACATAAACATATGTGTACGCCTTTGTACACACCCATGTGCATGTAAGGAAAAAATATAACACCAGTTAAAACAGTATGGTTTGCCGGGAAACCAGAAAAAAACCATAAGTAAAATAAAGAATAAATGCATGCATATGTATCAAGGCGAAAAAAGAAAAAGGAAAAAAACACGAAAAAGGCAAAACAAACAAAAAAGGCAAAACAAACAAAAAAGGCAAACAAACAAAAAGGGTAAAAAAACGCAGTTGGGGAAAACAATTCACAAAGAAATGCAAAAAAAAAAAAAAAAAAAATGGTCAGATTAAAGTCAAATAATTGCTAAACTGTTTTGTTTATTTATTTATTTATTTTTTTTTTTTTTTTTTTTTGGTGTGCATTTTCATCCCAATGACGTATGAACAAAAGGTCTTTTTTTTTTTTTTTTTTTTTCAAATTATCCTCATAAAAATGGCTGTAATTCTCGCGCCCATATTTAATTGTGCATATTTGTTATCTAATTTTACCTGTATATGTACATGCAATTTTTGAAAAAAAATTTTTTTTTTTTTTTTTTTTTTAGAATTATCCGAGCCGAAACACATTTTTACACACATAAGACAATAAAAAAAAAAAAATCCCTGCCGCGATTTCATTTTTTGCGTAAACGATTAAGTTTATTGCTACATTTAGCGTCAGGAATAGACGAGTCAATTTGTTTCGCGCGGAAGGAAATTCTAAAAAAGTGAAAACGTCCAAATGTGGAAACGTCCAAATGTGGAAACGCCCAAATGGGAAAACAAAATTGACAGAAACGGCTAGCCACTCAAAAATTAATTTTTTTGCATATTTTGTTTCCATTTTTTTATTAAAAAATAAAGTTCATCTGGGGAAATTTTACTGTAATGTTGTGCAACTGGAAATGGTGCTGTAACGAAAAATGGCTGGTCAGACAAAAAAAAATGAACACAACGTAATGAGGTAAAATGCTGCGTACATGCAACATATAAAGAATGTGCGCACTACACCGTACGTAACATATAAGCTGGAAAATATAAAATGCATAAAACATGCAATGTGCCGCGTGTACGTATGTGTACTGTCCGCACGCGTGGGCAAAGTACAACAACTGTCATAAATTTAATTCATTTAAACTAGTTCAGTAGAACGTAAAATGTAAGCTTTTACACTTAATCCATTTCTGTACGCGTAATACCAACTATTTTGCAATTTATAAAAAAAAAAAAGTAAAAAAATGGTGTTGCCTTATTCATCATCGTCCTCTTCCGGGGGTGATTCTACTTCATAAATCCAATACCTTAAAAAAAAAATGAAAGAAAATGTTGTAAAAATGGACCATTTGAGGGAATAAATGTACATGGGAGTACACACGTGCAGCGGTGGGTGTGTATGTACGTTTACGCGTACGCGCATATGCCCGCACACACATGTAGGGTTAAGCACACACGGATGAAAACAAATGCGACATGCTTCGTTCTGTATGCGCATCTGTGTGTGCGTCCGTGTCTGCTTGCGGGGAAGGGCATCGCTCGAAATGGACACCGCTCGTACGAAGAGGGGAAATAAACAGTGGGCGTGCACACATAGGCAAAGCAAAAAGAACCGAAGAAAAGGGAACAAAACAGAACAACACAAGGCGATTCATCATCATGCACCGTATCCGCCTGAATAAATCGCATGTGCCGTAATAACAACGCAAGGTCATAGCACAAAATATCGCAAGCCACAGTACTTGCTCACGTAAGACACTCCCCTTTTTACACATTTCGTGTTTCATGTGCTCTTTGTTCGTACCATTGTCGCCCTATAACCTTCACTGTCATGGTTGTGTGAACAATCTCATCCAACATGTACAACATGGTGAAACACGGAATCGCAATGCTAAAAATGATAAGCGTTGGGATCCAGAAAAACAGAAATTCAACTTTTAAAACCATATTGTAGTTTCCCCACACATTTAATCTTGTTCTGGACCAAAAAGGAATATTCTTTTGGCTAACATTAAATAAGTACTCCATCGGCTTCGTTTCTTCTCCCTTAATCATTTTTTGCCCATTCACAATTACTATGTTTTGTTTTGGTGTGTGTAACCAGTAATCGTCCCAGTGAAAGCTGTCAAAATCATATTCTGGTTTCCTTACTCCGTCTTGATCTAGATGGTCTCGAGGATTTCCATGATGGTGCTCTACATGATGGTACAATCCCTTGGCGTGCCCTTCATGGTCGTGTCCATGGTCCTTAACCTCGTTCGCTTTGTTACTGGCTGCATTTTTTTTCCCTGTTGCGAATTCTTTACTTCTGAACGGAAGGATTCCCACGAACTGGGGTTTTATATGGCTAGATTTCTGTGTACCTGTGAAGTGGTATACATTTCTTAATCCTTTACATAACTTGTAATTTAACTTGAACATTTTAAAAAAAGCAGGAGCAAACACTAAATGCTTGTACGTCGCCGCTTATACGTGGCCGCTTATACAAAATTACGACGTAGGAACAATATTTTTTACACAAAAAAAATGGGGCCTTCCCAGTATTTTTAATTCCTTTTTAAGCGCGATGCGGAGTGGTCCAAATAAAAAAACGAAACAAGAATAGCATCTTTATGCGATCGCAAAAGCGAAGTATCCTTTCACACGAGTTGAAGGGTTGCCCCTTGTGCTACTAAAAATGTACGCAGTTTTGCGCAAAGCATATGTTCATATGTACAATGAAGTGAGCACTTGCGCGCTTACCCATTTACCTAATTATTTGCTAACCCCCCTTCGCTAATTTTCTTAACTTATTCGTTTTATATTCCTAAGTTACTCATCGCATAACGAAATGCTACTTTTTTAAAATGAATCTTACTGTTCAAATTTTTCGAAATATACACTTGCAATTATTTTTTTTTTCCTTACACCTTTTCCCAATATTTTTTCAGTACATGTTTTGCGCATTCTCCTGCTTGTACGTATGTGATTAGGAAAAAAATAAAAAATAAAATAATAAAATAAAATTAAATAAAAAAAAGAAAAAAAAAAGAAAAGAAAAAAAAAAGAAAAAAAAAGTAAAAAAAAAAAAAAAACATTAAATTATGTAATGTTTGGGTCGCCTTCTCATATATGTGCGTTTCATTTTAAGCGCAAAAGTGGAAGCGTCGTTTTAATGACGCAGCCACACAACGACTAGGCTATTTTTTCCCTCATTTTGTTTCTTGCGGAGAACAAACGCTAACACGTACTTTACAAACGAGCAATTAATTTAGCAGCTCCAAGCAGCTTTAACATTTCGAGGCAACTTAAATGTAGAGCGGCATTACAATGCATACGCACGTAATGCGTGTGTACACTCCCATGCGCGCAGGGAACAAACGAAGTATCAGCAAACAGCATAGCTATATTCCCCTGCGTTTTTTCCCCTCTGAGCTATCGCACAGTGTATGATTATCTCCCCTCGCGCTTGCCTTTCCCGTTGGGAGAATTAATCTTCATTTGGGGGGGAGCCCACCCGAAATGTCACAAAATTGAGGGCTAAACTGAGGGCCAAACTGAGGGCCAAACTGAGGGCCAAACTGAGGGCCAAACTGAGGGCCAAACTGAGGGCCAAACTGAGGGCCAAACTGAGGGCCAAACTGAGGGCCAAACTGAGGGCCAAATAGAACACGTTGTCGTTGCGCCCTTTTCACCCTCCCCCCTCTGCATAACTTTGCAATTTTGTGAACAGTGAGGAGAAATATATTCATTGTGTGCGGGTCCAGCAAGGGGGTATGTGGGCTGCTCGTCCACTTAGCGTAAATGTGTAGCTAACCCTGCGAGGGCAACCTCCAAGTGGCCATTCATTTTGTGAGCCCCCCGATGGTCCGATTTGCGGAAATGTAATTAGTGAGATAAGCTGGCCAAACCGCGATCGGAAGCTAAGGCCAAAGTTAAAATTAAAAGGGGGCACGCAAAGGAAGTTTCGAACTGGGAGAACTCGAAAAACACATTGTAAGGACAAAGGAAAAAAAAAAAAAAAAAAAAAAATGAACACATGCACACTCACTAATGCTACCATCGTTACTAACATCACGTAGCAGCACGCCCTCGAAATAATTTTTCGTGCCCCCTTATCTCAGTTGGCACTGCTTTTACGACAGTTGGGTTGTGCTTCCCCTGCCGAATAGCCACCTTCACAAAATCGCCTTCTTTAAACAGACCGAACGTATTTTTTTGCACGTGCTTACTCATGTCGAAGGCAAAAATGACAGCTGCCAATATGAAAAAGCTTTCCTGCCTGGCCATAACAAAATGCAGCTGTCTCGTAAAACCCTGCTGGTCTAAATGTCCAACCCTGACTCACGGCAGTGTCAGCGCTAGCACCTTTTCCTATAACTCGTCAAAGTTTATTTGCAAGAGACACTTCACTTATGATAACATTGACGTAACGCTAGATTGGGAAAATGCAGACGACATAGCAGACCTACTTTTGGAGGAATACAAGCATGTAGACCCATTAACGTTGCGATTTGAGGAGTTAGAAAACATGGTAATGGATACCGTTGTGAAGAAAAACAAAAAGAAGTTAAGCGGCAGGTGTAATGAAGGCGCTCTCGAAAATATTCAAATGAACTGGCTGGAGAAATATAATGAGGAGAATAGTTAAAACACCACCTTTTGTAATCCTTTTTTTTTTTTTTTTTAATACACCTTTTTGTTTGATAGCTCCTTCGTTTGTGTCACCTTAGCAAACATCACATTAGGGGGGAAGACGTTCCTTTATAGCTGCGTGCATACGTATGCATGAGCGTGTGAAGATTTTCCCCTGCAGAAAAATGTACCTGCCAAAACCTTTGCAGATCCACCTCGAACCCTATGCGCGTGTTCCATTTTACAGCATCGCCCAACGCGCCGTAGTTATGCTGTTAAACCCTTTTAACGTGTAATAAAAAAAAATTACCTTTTTTTTTTTTTTTTTTTTTTGTTTCATTACCTTTTCGTCTTATCGTGTTTCCCCTTCCTTTTTAAAGCGGCATTTAACATTTAACACCAGTTTACACCATTTAGCAACATTTTTCGGCTAACTTGAAGCGCGCACAATTCACGCAAAGCGTTTGCACACACATGGGGAATGGGAGGAAGTTGCCAACACAGGGTAGTGACCACTCCGCGTTGTTATGAATACACACATACGCATACGTATCTTCTCTGAGTTTACAACATGCAACGTGTTATGGAACAGGCGCAATTTTATTTTCCCTCCAATTGCAGACTTTCCTGCACTTGATTTTTTTGCTAGCGGCGGAGAATTTTTTTTCCCCTCGAAAAATTCCCCTTAATTGATACACAACAATTTGATAAACCGTTATCTTATCGTGCACAACTTGGAGTTCACCCCAGTTATACACCTTTTCAAAATTGACTCAGTTGGAAATGCCGACATTTTTAAAAACGGAAAATTTGCGTCAACATTTCCGAGTGAACCAACGCGTGGCTCTTTAAGCGGATGCGCAGGGGGAGCGAAAAATAACGTCCTTTTTATTTATTTATTTTATTTTTTTTTTTTCCCCCCCTACTTTTCTGTCTTTTTGTAAAAATACAGAAATGCAAAGGAATGTTTTCCCCCTTTCACGTTACCATTTTGCCAATAACAAATTGCGAATTAGGAATTGCCAAGCTGGCTGACTTCTCATGAATATTACGCCCCCCTCGCATTTTTGTCTACCACGTGGAACATTGAGCAATTCATGGAAACAGCGGCGAAAGATGGATGCAACCACGTCATGCAAAATGATGAAAATAAGCAGGTGATTCAGTTGTGCGGGGTCCTTAATTATTCATGGAAGGTTTTTTTTTTTTTTCCTCCCTGTTATGACTATTCCCCAGTTTCACATAAAATTAAAAATTTGCCTCCGTGTGCAGGAATATCTTGACTTTTCGGACGACTTTGTCTTCTGCTCGACCTGCCACAATTTCTCGCCGGTAATGGAAGCGGGCACACACGAACGTACCGATGGGTGTGCCTACTTGCGTACGTTGCGCATAACTGACCGACCACCTCTGACCGACCACCTCTGACCGACCACTTCCCCCCCCGCAGTACCACAAAGAAGGCTACCTAGAAAAAAGGTGTTCAAATTCCTGGTTCGGATACTCCAAAAGATGGTTCCTTCTGAAAAACAAAAAATTATATTACTTCAAAAGCAAAGAAAGCTTGAGGCCGTCGGGAGTCCTCGATCTAGAACTGATCCACATGGACATTAACGTAAACGAGAAATACTTCTTCCGTGTGTGCTCCTAAACGTATGCACGTATCGCTCACTTTGCGCCTTAAATAAGGGTGTGAAATGTGAAGAAATGAAGAAAGGAAAAATTGCATGCAGGGGAGATAGTCGAAGAGTTACTCACAAAATGGACCAATGTGGTTGCACCGATTCACCACAAATGAGGAAAAAACCTCACGCACACATGCTGCCTTAACCATGTTCCTGTTTATTTTCTTTTTCCCCCCAACTGTACAGTACGAACATGGGATAAAACGGAAACGAAGTGGCGAAGACTGCTTTCTGTGTAACGCTAGAGAAAGCGAGCATGCGAGGGAGGAACCTCCTGAAAAGATAAAGTCACACTCGCAACGTGTTATATAATAGCATGCACGCATGAATGTACGTCTGTACATCCACCTAACCGATTTTACACCCCACCTACATTTTTTTTTTTTTTTTTTTTTTGCGCTCACAGATTGCATCGAATCGAGGATATACAAGAACGACAGCAAAAAGGAGTCGCTCCTAATTTTAACCCCCAGGAACACAGGTCTCAGCTTTTATTTAAGGGTATGCTTGAGTACAAAAAAGGAATAGCTAATCAACAAAAGAAGGGATCCCACTCTGCGGAGATCTACATGTATATATGCGCCCCTTTTCATCTACAACGCCGGTAACGCCATTTTCCCCACAGGGTGAAGACGCGGAAATATACGAGTGGTACAACTTGCTAAACAGTTCCATGACGAGCAATAAAATTATAAGTCAACCGAATTTTATTTTTTCGGAAAGTAACTTTTGGAAAATCGACAGAATATCGGTTGATGTATTTGAGTCGATTGCGGACACGGGCGACATAGTCTTATTCAGGTGATCATTTGGGGGGAAGGCGGCGAAAGGGAGAAGAAGCTACGAAGCGGAGAAGCAACGTAGCGGAGAAGCAACGAAGCGGAGAAGCGAAGCGCACAGTTGATCGCTTTCGTGCGCTTTTATCCACCCCATTTTGCGCAAAATTTTAATTAAACCACAGACTCAGCTGGTGTGCATCACCTTCTTTCTTCCTTACACCCTTCCTTCCTTTCACCCTTCCTTTTTTTTTCGAACGAACAGGTCAAACGTGGCTTCTGCGAAGCTGCAGAGGATCATAACGAGGGGCGAGTATGATCACATCGGCATGATTCTCAGGAATGATAAAAATGGCATATTCCTCCTGGAGGCCTTATCCAACATGGTAACGACATTTACATGTATTGTGTAGATCTACGTGGGTAACTACACGAGTGTCAGAGGCTACCCAAATATACAACCACGATTTAGGCACAACATACTGCACTTTCACCTTCGTTCAATCTGTGCACCCTAACTAGGGAATCATCCTAACTCCCTGGGAGCTTTTTAGAAAGAACCGCTGGAACGAGGCCTACACCAGGTTGGTTTATTTCACCCGTATCAACTAATGTGCACAAGGCGGTTATTTCCAAAAGGGGCAAACCATAAGACGCGTGCATTTACCTGTGCCTTTACATGCAAATGGACGCTCAAAGGAGCACGCACTCACTAACACATATGCACGCGCACTCACACACATGCACGCGCACTCTCACACACACACACACTCACCTGCGAATTTTTACTTTGCAGAATTGCTCTGAGACGCCTGACCTGGGACAACTCTGAAAAAAATCTTAAAAAGTTGCTACATTTTCTTAAAAACACCATAGGGAAAAAATATAACCTCAAGATAATTAATTTTCTGGCCCCCAAAACTGGTGCGTCCTATTTGTGCATATAGCGCCGTAGTCCAAACATATTTTTTTTTCGCTATCTGTACGAATTGGTCTATCCCTTCAGCACGGCGCATTTTGTACCTTTCGATGGGTTTATATTTTTGCCTTTTCTTTTGCCTGTGCTTTTTCCGATGCTTTTTCCTGTGCTTTTTCCTATGCTTTTGCCTGTGCTTATGTTCACACATTTTTTTTTTTCCCCTTTTTTGCCCCCCCCCCCGCCGCAGATGACGCCGGCTATTTCTGCTCCGAGCTAATAGGAGAATGCTGGAAGGTAGGCATTTGAAAAAAAAATGGCGCACTGTCTCCATCGCCCCAAGACGAGTTAATTGGGGCATTTACTTCCACCCATGTTTGTGCGCGCATTAAGTTACATGCTTCCCCTTCCCTGGTGAACCACACAGATAATGGGTGTCATTCCTGTAAACACCAAATGCTCGTACATCTGGCCGAGTAAGTTACGAGTGCATGCGCCAACCATGTGGACGCACATTCGAAAGTGCATTCTGCGTGTGACACACCGTGTGTATGGCGCCTCTTATGTTGATTACATGATGCAGTACCTCGATTCATGATCAGTCTGGGATAATATGCACAGTTTTAATGAAGGGAATTTATCTCCCACCCCCAAATTTTGTAAATAAAAAAGGGGAGCCCTTTTTAATCCACACACCACATAATAGTGAGGCAAAACGACCCCTTCCTCGTTTAGGCAATTTTTCCGAAAAGTTCGAAGAGAAAATGAAGTTACAGGAAGGCTGCCAGCTAAATAATGAGCTATGCATAGACTTCACCCTGTGAGCATTTTGGCGAGAGCATCCCAATAATTGGCCATTCCGGGGGGACTCTCCCAATCCTTCCATGTCTTCCCATTTTGGCATACCACCATTTCGTGCACCCCTATGTCGCTTAAAGTGGGCATTTGTCTAGGCATGTGCCAAGGATGTGTCCACAAATGCACGTTTATCTTTCTTTCTTTTTTTTTTCTTTCTTCCTTTCTTTCTT
>NC_020404.1:388843-394769 GCF_000321355.1 Plasmodium cynomolgi strain B
GTTCGAAAGAGGGGGAAAAAAAACACTTAACGAGTTACGCGCAAATTGTAGTGTATTGCCTTTACGTGGAAAAAAAAAAAAAAAAAAAAAACAGTCTCTACATTCCTGTACCGCATCCCCCAATTGCGTTTCCCCTTTTCAAGAGAAAAAAGAAGAAGCGGAAAAATAGCAATGTTACCTACCTGCATAAAACTCCCATACCGCATCGCACACTTGGTGACACACATTGCTGCGTTTGCTCCTTAGAAGGAAGATTCAAATCACTCAGTCACATGTTAAACCTGGGGAGGCACACCAAAGCGGTCGAACGGGCATATCGCACCTGCACCTGCACCTGCACCTACACCCGCCCCTACACCTCCACGCGCAAAGAAGACAGCGAGGTAGGGAAAAAATCCTAAATAGGGAGCAACGGAAAGGAACGAGCAACCTAAGGAGAGCAAAAATGGTCTCGGGGGTCAAAGTGTCAGACGAATGCATCTACGAATTTAACAAGCTGAAAGTGAAGCACCTGCACAAGTACATACTTTTTAGAATCGAAAATTGCGAGGAAATCATTGTAGATTTGTTGCAGCAGGATTCAGATTTGAAATCCTTCGAGGATATTATAATGGACATCAGAAACAATTTGAAATCGACGGAATGTAGATACATCATCGCAGGTGAGTCTGCACAAGTGACCAGGTGGAAGCTCCCCCAAGCGCGCATCCCCGCGCTAGGCTTACTGCATGCTAATTGGGGCAACCATCTAGTAACGTTCCCCTCCCTGTTACACCTTTTTATGACCCTTTTTATGACACTTTTTATGTCCCTTTTTATGCACCCCTTTTTATGCCCACCTTTTTATGCCCCTCTTCACCCCCCTACAGATATGCCTATCCACACCCCTGAAGGCGTACTGCGGAACAGAATTTACTTCATTTTTTGGTCCCCCGATTCTGCCAAGGCGAAGGAGAAAATGCTCTACGCAGCATCCAAAGAATCGCTGGTCCAAAAAATCAATGGCATTTTCAAAAGCCTAGAAATAACATGCGACATAGAAGAATTTGAGGAGGAGCTGCGGGCTATCATGCTAAACACATGAATGGACTCATCGGGGTATCGCCCCACATCTCAATACAAAATGATTAGTGGTGCCACGGTGAGCGATTCTCACGTAGCATTGTCAAAGGTTGATTTGTCCTTAAAAAAAAAAGTTTAACTTATCCACAACAGGAAGTTGTAATAACGATGGTGGTGATTACCACTACGTTCAGCGTGCTCGTGTGTACTATCGTGTCACCCACTTTGAACGTGCTTACCCTTCAGTTGTTACGAAAGGGGTCCTCGTGAATGCAAAGATGTGGAGGAGTAGGTCTACACACGTTGGATCCTATGCGGTGCCGTCTGTTTCCTCCCCATTTTAGTTAATCAAGAATATATTTTCTGCGCAAAGTGAAAAAAAAAAAAAAAAATAGAACAAACTAGAACAACGTAGAACAAAGTAGAACAATGTAGAACAAACAACGCGCTGCATTTTTTAGCGAGACTGCGCACTCTTTGCACAGTTGCCCCAGGCGAAGTTACCATCTTGGTGCATCACGTGGTCCTCAAGTTTTTTTTTGTGCATTCCCCTTTTAGACTTTTTATCCAACACACTCTGTCTCATTTTATGCTTCACATTCATTGCGATGGATTCTAGCATCTGGAGAGTTGGGGACAGAGGGGGGGGGTAGTGCACGGGTACACCGGTGCAGAAATGGGTAGGTAAAACTACAGCGCAGGGGTGGCTTTTTCCGGGTGGCCATTCGGATAAGCACGGAAGTACGTATCTCTAAATCCGTGCGCATTGAAGGGGCACTTCCATAAGTGGAGAAGCTTCCATATGTGGAGAAGCCCACATGCGCATGGCCGTGGCGGCCCACACGCATTTTCTCCTCTTCATTACGCAAGAAAATCCGGGCAAAAAAAAAGGCAGATACTTGCTAAACTTTATGCCCTTAATTTTGTGGATTCGGAACAGTATGTATAGGAACTGGAAGGCCAGGAACACTCTGTAAAAAAATGGGGCACGTAAAAAGGAGGGCTGAACGCAACTGCCAGGAGTGAGGGGTTGAACAGATTTGCCAGGAGCGACTGGTTGAACAGGTTTGCCAAGAGCGAGGGGCTGAACAGGCTTTCCAACTGATGTTCCTGCCCCCCTGTGCACATCGCTCCTCCTCCCCCTCACGTACAAATTCAGGGAAAAGCTGAAAATGGTGGTGGCCAACATGCGCCCATTAGCTCCATTAAACGTGCTGACTACGTAAGAAAATATTCCTGAACATGTGAGAAGCAGTTTCATATTATGAATGTGTACTTTTTTTGTCCCTATGTGAATGTAGGGATAGGTTGGAGCGTGTATCTTCCTCCCTCTCTCTTGTGAACATACGCCCATTTGTGTGCACAACTTAACCGCAAAAGGAGAGGACGGACACGCAGCTGAAGGTTACGACGTTGGCTTCAGGTGGGGAACGGGTAGGAGTTTCATTTCGCGAGGGAAACACACCAACGATGAAATGAGAAAATAAATAGACATGCGTATGGCGCACATGTATGCGCGTAGACCTAGACGAGTGGTTCCCACGTAGACTCGCCCAGGAACACAGGCTGGAACGGAAACGCTGTGATGGCGTTCCTGTCTGTTACTTAAAAATAGGCCAGTGCTCAGGGGATTCCACTTATGCCCTAAAAAAAAAAAAACAATACATAAACTTGTTCCTTTTACCATGCGGGGTGCCAAAGCTGAAGGCACATGCAATGCACACATTGACCCACCTGCACTCCCTTTTTGGTCATTTAAGAACAAATGCGTGGAATCTACAAAAATAAAATAAATAGCAAATAATGAATGGCAAACAATGAATAGCAAACAATGAATGGCAAACAATGAATGGCAAATACTGACGAGGGAACTTCCTCCCAAGTTGCCAACTCCAAAGACACGCATAACCCACTCGCACACCGCGCAGAATTAAATTACTTTGAAAAATGGTTGAGGAAAATAAAAAGGTTAACACTTGCGCTATTATTATAACTAGCCAAAGACCTGCGATCCGTTAAGGCGGCAATGGTGAAAAGGTGCGGAATCGCCAAGCTTGTGCGCTTGTTGACATGGGTATCACGCTGACATGAGTAACACGTTGGAATGAGTAACGCGTTGGAATAAGTAACACGTTGCATCCCCGCCCCCTCTCAATCTACACGAAACAGAAACGAACCAGATGTAAGGCAAAATAATTTGTACACTCTTGAACTCCTTAAATTGTCTGCGAACAGTGTGCTCTGCGGAAAGGGGTAAGGGGTGAAGGGGGGTCTCCAAATGGGGCATGCGAGCATATCGGGGGAATGGCCCTTGAACAGCGGCCCTTTTGGAGGCAGTTCATGGGGAGGTAGCCCATTTGGGGGTACCCCACCCATTTTACGACCCCCCTTACCATCAAAAGACTTATGGCCACCACTATAGAGCCAACTAGGATGAGCGTAATCGAAGCATTTTCAATACAACTTTGCAGAGAGCTCATGTCATCCTTTTTTTTCTTTTCAATTTTGTTTTCATACTTTGGGGTGGAGTTATAGAACAAATAATTCAGCATCATCGTGTCTTTCGCCAGTTGGACAGAAAAGGAAAGGAATTGAAAAAAAAAAAAAAAAAAAAAAAAACAAGGAAAAAAGGAAAAGTGGAAAACAAAATTGGACGTAGGCACAATAACGCAAAGTTTTGATACTCCTTAACAATTGAAGCACCCCTTTGGAGAAACAACCTTTTAACAAGCTCGCACAACAGAAGCGAATCCGGTGAGATGAATTTAATCAATGGGAGAAACGGAAAATTTTGCCAAAGTGGGAAATTTACCAAGGGAACAATCGGCCACAAGCAAAAATAGTTTGCAAAAAAAAAAAAAAAAAAAAAAAAACTCGTGTCTGCCACGCAATGTACTTATCTGAAGATGCCACATGTGTATATACATTTGCATGAGAAACGTTCGCAGGAAGGAGGTTCCCCATTTAATTACCCTCCCAAATGAATGACTTCCCTTGGAGTTATTTTACGGGGTTCTCCGCCAAAATGGGAGAGCAAGAAAAAAGGCTTCAAAAAGGGTACCACATTCGCCTACCAATTTGAGGCTGAAAAATTCGCTTAATGACGTGAACCATACAGCCAGGTTTCGGCAAAAAAAAAAAAAAAGACCACATAACCAAATTGGGAAAGTTCAAAAGGTCGACGCATTGGTACCTATGTGGACATAAATGGACATGCCTATGTGCCCAGTTCGAATTTTCCAAAAGGTGCGTGCCAACTCACACTGGCCTTCTTAAGAGGCACGCGCAAAAAGGACCCCCCTCCCCCCAAAATGGGGGTAACAGGTATTCCACTAAACGTTGTGCACACTCACGTGCAGACGTTTCCCTTGCAAGGCCTCCATGAAACGCACCCGAACGGATGTAAAAAGTAACTCAAAGGTTAATCAAAATGAATGCCCACCTAACACGTCCTAACCGCACATGATGACGGTGAAATACATCATATTACAGTTTTCCTCACAAAAAAAAAAAAAAAAAATACGAAAAAATTATCCCTCATGCGTGAGAATCAATTTTATCTGCTCTTCCTGGACAGTGCACCCATTTTAGGTAAACATGTTGGGATCCATGAAATCTAAGGTTGCCTGAATGACCGCATTGGGATTGCCCTTAAAAACGGTCAGGTCATTATTTTGTGCATTTTTGCTTTTACTTTTCGTTTTTTGTTCTCTTGGTTTGCGTACCTTTCTCTTGGATGTGCTTTCCTTGGCCGAGGGGTCATTCGGGGGATTGACGCCAATCGAGGCATCATGAGCGCCCCCCACATTATAAGCGCCTCCCACATTCTCCGCTCCTTCAACACTTGGCCCCGCTTCAACACCCTGCACCCCCTGGTCGGCCTCTGCATTCCCACTCTGGTTTTTACTCTTCCTAGGTTTCACCCGTTCATATTTCCTCCTCGGTTTAGCAATTTTGGGTTCCTTCTCAGCATCTTCATTATTTTTGTTCGTCTTTCTTTTCCTTGCGACCTTCGGTTTGCCCTCAGTCTTATTAGCTCCCTCTACAATGTCATTCTTAGACTTGGCTTTTCCTGCCTTTGCTTTATTTTCCAACTTAACGGCTAACTTATTTTCATTGTAGCCCATATACCTCATGTACACTTTTTCGAAGTGACTCCTTGTCTCTTCATTATCAGGGATCATGTCGAAATGCAGGTGGTTGATAAACAGTGCCTGTTGTTCCCTTGAGAAAAAAAAAAAAAAAAAAAAAATGCGGAATGAACAGAGAGCATGTGGGTGTGTGGATATTTCCACATAAGCGGCAATGCACATGCAGTGCATACAGGTGGAGACCCCCTTCATGTGCCCGCTTCTTAATAATGGCGAATACGTGGAGGCCACTTCTAACGGGGGGCATTAACAAACACAGCGAATAAACAACTTCCTTTGGAAGAGCCACAGAGAAGGCACCCCTCACGGAAGACAGACAGGCAGGCAGGCAGACGGATAGACAGAGGGGCAGGCAGACGAACGGACAGACACACAGACAGACATGCCTCCTCCCTTACCTCCATTTTATGGTAAACAGCTTGTTACAGAACTCAGAATTGAGAATGTTCTTGTAGTCGTAGGGGGTGATCTGTGTCAGGAGCCTCTTCTGGTTATATCCGACCTATGAAGTGGGCACAAGATGGGGGTATGAGAAAAAGTGGCGTCAACCGGGCAACATCACCACGTGTATACGTTCGTTCATACGTGCGTACGTGCATGTGTTCGCTGTGTGGGCAAGTCCCCTCGAGCGACTTCCAAACGGGGGTCCACTAACTCTCCATGGTGCATGGCAGAAGGGGCGGCACAAAATTGACCCAGTCCGTTGCCACCCA